>NC_056749.1:22841339-22866100 GCF_019279795.1 Protopterus annectens
AACGGGAGTAGCCGAAAGAAGAAGAAGAAGACGAAGAAGACCACATCTGCCTTGAATTCCTGCACCCTTCTCACAGCATATAGTTAAGCAATAATTAGTAGTTATTTGGTTAGGAATCCAACAGATCTCTTGTAGTTTAATAGTTTACCAGATATATTCTCAGTAAATTTAAGTTTCAAAGGACAGAATGTCAAGGGAAGAGACTTTGCTATTTATACTGAGTATGTTTTCAATGTGAGAGTGTTTTGTTTAGCTAATAACCATTAGTGCTTTTGCTGTAAAACTTGAAATATTTTTTTAATTAAATCTCAATCTCTGTTCATTGTCAAAGTAAAAAAGAAAACAGTATACACACTGAAAGATTTGAACAGTGCTTTACGGTAATTGGAGAGGCAGCCAGATAATGGGCTACTGATATGGCTAGGGAGCTGTCCATTACCCTGCCTAGGGTCCCATTTGACCATGGTCTGGTTCTGGCTCAGGCTATATACCCTTTAGGTTCTTTACATCTATTGAATATGCTCTAACTACATTTTTTTGGTATCCAAAATGTATAAGAATTAAATATCTTAGGCTAGTTTTACCTTAAAAGCATGGCGGTATGGGCCTTACCTGACTTAGATCTTTATTATTTAATCATTACCACTAGTAGATTTTGGTCAGCCATAAAGCTGAGAAATGCAAATCATATCCATGCAAACCTCTTTCATTACCCTTTCTAAGGTGAACCACAACTAAGCATTATTTATCAGATTTGATTAACTCTTTTCAAAAAATTAAAGAAGTAGCTAAATTTAGAAGATTGGTATGTATTATTTCAGCCAATAGAACAACATCAGTGATTTATTTATCTACTTTACTCATCTAAAACACAAAACTTGAAAGGGTTTTATTTATTCTTAATTTTATTTCCTGCAATACCAACTCACTTGAACAAATAAGAATTAGTGTGATCTTATCTAAAGGCTACATGCCAGTAATAAATCAAAGTATTGCTACTGCTAAATTGAAGCACAACTGTAAATATCAGCAAATGCTTAAAATCCCAAACTGATTACATTTCTTGATAATCTACTACAAAATAAATGCATATCCAAAGGTTATAAACTAGCAGTGGAATACAAATATGACCATTGATTTATCTTCAAAATGTTGGTCTTCTTATGAACCTAAAATTCTCTAAAATGATTCTATTCAAGAGTCTATCAATAATAGTTTAAGGCACATTGCTTTTAAAATGTATTTCTACCCATTTAATGATTTTAAATAACACTTACCTTAGACAGCACATACCATAGCCCTCTTAAAAATCTAAATACTTCCCAGTTCTGTCTAGCAATTGGTCCCAATGTAATTCTATTGAGGTTAATATTTTTGTATTTTTTTGGAAGTGTAAATTTTCTTACCAGTTATGGACAATTTAATATAAAAAAATTCAAACCCATATACCAGACATAGAAACCGTTCCTTGGTAACTAGCTATTTTTCACATAGGACTGGCACTGTTGACTGACTGCAATCAACATGCAACCCACACGGTCATTACTGGCTTTATTAATGGTGAATTACATCACCTCCTTTGAAGTGACCATAGTGGTGCATTCGTGGTTCTTATTTATGCTGTGGAGATTTAATGCAATTATTATGTTGTTAAAACGCTTTACTTGGGATTTATACTTTCACAATACTAGGTTTAAATGCCAGCTGCATTACTGCCACATACTAAACTACTACACCATGTGGTCATTTTGATTTACCCCTACTACCTGGTCCTTAACCAATTGCACTGCAAAATCATTTAATTAATACTTGACAAATGACAAATAACTTAAACGTAAACTCAGTGTAGTGAGTTCTTTACCGAAACACATACTTACACTTAAGTTGTATTTAAGATCAGCCAACACACTAACAAAACAGCAGTCAAGCATAATCCTGGTAACTATAAAAATGTATCTACTTCAATTATTCTTTGTTTCCAATCTTTATTATCAACTTTATTATTCACTTATCAGCTCTGATGGCTTAGTGGTTAACTGCTATAGGTGTAGTGTACAGGGTTCTGGGTTCAAGACCTACAAGGCTGTTTATTTTTGGGTGGGAGGATGGCATAATGGTTAAGGTGTTTACCTTAGAGACACAAGGTGCAGGGTTTGATTCTCACATGGGGCAATTGGCTAGGCTTGAAATGGCTCACAAGGGCAGTTAGCCTAGTTCTAATCTATGAATTTATATGATTATTTAGAAACCATATGCACTAAAACTACACATTGTCCACTCTAGGTATACACATTTACCTTCACAAAAATCCCAAAGCGTTATAAATTAATACAGGACCATCTAAATAAAACAGCCATATACTTAACTGGTAATCAAATTTCCCAACCTAACACGACTTAGTGTTTAAAATACCAGAGATACACTTTCGTCCCATTACCGGGAAATGGATTATTAGTGAACAGTAATTACTCTACAGAAAATATGGAAATACAATCAGCGATAACATTATGTCAGAAATCTGGTTGCAATAAAACAAAATATTTATTTTGATCACGTTTTTCATTGCTCAGGTTTTACATGACTCAGGCCAACTTCATTTATGTGCCCAATAAATGTTGAAAAACTCTAAAGATAGCTCCTAACCACAACCTCAGTATTAGTAAAGATGAGAAATTTAAAAGGTAGAAAATTTGCTAAAATTTAAAGATAAGAAATTTATAAACTGGCAATTTTATTAAAGTGTTATATCTTTTAATCTGTGATTAAAGGGCCAAATTCATGCGATATTGGTTTCTTTAACACTACAAACTGTACCATACCACTACACGTATTTACCAACACAACACATACTAAGACAAACTGCACTTCACAGTAAAAACACCTCAGTTTCCTAAAAAAAAAAAAACACAAAGCTCCAAAAATAAAAATTAAAATGAGATCAAGAAAAGATTATAGGGTTAAATAAAAACCTTCAATCAGATTTTATAGAGGGACTGTTTTACTGCCTATATTGAGATGAGTCATCTTTTTTTCACCAGGCAGAAAATTCAACAGAGAAATAAAGTTTGGGCATTATGGAGAACAACTAAAAACCCCGTAGACCAACAACAATTCAGGCAAAAAAGAAATGAGACTAAGAAAGCTATACTTGAAGAAAAAAAAAACTTTTACTTCCACCTCCAACAGAACAACCAAAATAATCCACAAAAGTTCTGGGCTAGCATAACCAGACTACTTCAACCAGGCCAATCCACAACACCACCCCCTATAGGATCAAATTCCGACAATCCAAAGCAAATTGCTAATGCTTTTAATACCTTCTTCACTGAGACCAGCCAAACACTTGCTAATCAACTAACAGCCGATAGTTCTGCCCTTCCAACCAATACTACTAACTCTCTCCCAACTCTAAACCTGCAACCTGTCCCAACTTCCCTCATATGCAACCTCTTAAGTAAACTAAAACCTACTACCCCCTCAGCTGACCAGCTACCTGCTGAATACCTGCAAAAGGCAGCCAAAGTCATAGCTTATCCTGCATCATTGCTGATAAATAGAACCATACAAGAAAGCACTATTCCCACCACCTGGAAAATCTCCTACATTATCCCCCTACACAAGGTTGGAAACTCCAGAGAATATTCTGACTATTGTCCCATAGATCTACTTTCCCCATTAGCTAAAATAATGGAAAAGTACATCCACAGACAGTTACTAGACCACCTACTCCAGAACAATTTACTGGCCAAATCTCAACATGGCTTCAGGCCTTTCCACAGTACAACTGCACTCCTATCCTTCACTGATAGCATCAATAAAAACCGTAATAGCAACCTTCTCTCTTCAGCACTTTTCATCGACCTTTCAAAAGCATTCGACATGGTCAACCACCACTTACTTTTCAATATTCTAAAATCCTTCTCTCTGGACACAAAGACTATAAAATGGTTCCAGTCCTACCTTGATAATAGACAACAGGCAGTGCTATGGGACAACAACCTCTCATCCCATCTCCCAGTTACCCTAGGTGTTCCTCAGGGCTCTATATTGGGCCCCCTCCTTTTCTCAATATTTATCAATGACCTCAGCCTAGCTATTCCTTTAACTAACTGTGTACAATACGCAGATGATTCAACAATAATCTGCTCATCTAAATCTCAATCCCAACTACAGACTCTAACTCAATGTTCAATAAAACAGAAATGTGGTTTCTACAACACTGCCTCCTCTTGAACCCCAACAAAAAACAAACTCCTCCTCTTCACTCCTACCCATAAATCACTCCCAATGAACTTTTCGGTCTTATCCAATAATGGTACACTCATATCTCCCGATCCAACAACTAAACTTCTAGGGGTAACCATTGATAACAACCTGAACTTTGAAACCCATATCAACAATACCATAAGAACTGTCAACAGGAAACTAGGCTCCCTCTATAGGATAAAACCCATTCTCTCCCCACTAGCCAGAACCACTATTGCCTATGCCCACCATCTCCACACTTCTCTATGCTTCTTCCATATATACTAACTTGTCAAAAAATAACCTTAACAAGCTAGCCAATGCTTACAATAGCATTATTAGGGATGATAGTAGATGATAATCTTAAATTTGACCTGCATATACAAAATTGCATAAGAAAAACTCATCAAAAACTAGGGATGCTTTATAGAGTCAAAAACGTTTTCACCAATACACTTAAATTAACACTTGCCTCTACTTATCTCCTCCCCACACTTCTCACAGGCACTGTTTTGTGACTATGATGTCATTAGCACACCCCTGAGGCCTACACAATGATGGATCCACTGGATATGCTGATGATGTGTGATGATGTCAGCATGCACATAAAAAATTAAAACTCAAAACAAAATAAGGATTTAAAGAGGCCACTTGGGGACTTGTGGCACCGTATTATTTCATCCCCCAAAATGTTAATTATTGAGGAATTCAGTACAGTTGACAGGTATGCAGTTTATGGCGCTCCCATCCTTACCAACCTTCAGGCATGTCAAAAAACCAAAATGTGAAGAATACTATATTCCTGTCTACCTGATGAATCTGGGCATCTTGAGGCAATGCAGCAATTGCCTCATGTACACAGACAACCCTCTCCTCCTACCACCCAACACTACAACCTGTGAGAGATGCACTTATATAGCCAAACTGGAAGCAAAGCTCTCTTCACCCAAGACTGGACTAGACAGTCAAGAGGAGAGGGTAAACACTTGCACCACACCACACTCAACACATAGTCCCTCAAAACCTACACCACAAAAACACACACATAGAAACACAAAACACACACCTACATTCACGGAGGCTCTCAATAAAAACCTGCCCAAGCATCAGGAACATCCAAAGCATAAACGCAAGCAAACTCCACCCCCCAACACAACCCAAATGACACATAGCCCACAAACTCAGTGTGCCACTCAACCACAGCCCATAAGGCATAACAACGTACCCAACAATCTAGTCATAGGTGACTCTATAGTCAGGCACACTGATGTTCCACTCACTAGACTAAACAAGGAGAAAGTTACTGTCAGCTGCCTGTCAGGTGCCAGGATCCGCCACATAATGCATGCACTCAGGTCACTCCACAATAAGTACAAATATGACACTGTCATTGTCCATGTTGGTGTAAATAACCTGAGATGTACCTCCCTGGACTACATGAAAAGAGACATGGAGAAGCTCTCCGATCTTGTATCCCAGGTAGGTATGACCCTAACCCTGAGTAACATCCTGCCATCACCCAGAATGATACCACAGTACAAGGACAAAATGATTGACTTCAACAATTGGCTAAGCTTCTGGTGTCATTCTAAGGGGATCCAGTATTTGTCTGCCTGGGACAACATGATCGACAGTCCACGATGCTTTGCCAGAGATGGCCTGCACCTGTTGCCCTTAGGATTCCGGATACTGGCTAAGACTCTTGCCACCCCTATAGTGCCTTTTTTAGGCAAGGTTCAAATGACAAATTCACCACCGTAACAGGTACAAGCAAGCAAAATCTGAGGGTAATGCTACTCAATGCTAGAAGTCTAAACCTCAAAATGCACTCACTCGTGGCACTCCTTAAAATGGAGAACATTGACATCTGTGCAGTGACAGAGACCTGGTTCAAAGCTCCAGAGAGCACCCCTGCATTACAAGGCTTCAATTCATACAACACCTTTTGGCCACCTAACCCAGAAAGAAGCACTAAAGGCGGAGGTGTGTCCATATTCATTAAGGATATCCACACCTCCAGGCTAGTTGCACAGCATAATGCATCCGAGATTATCCAAGTGCAACTAACTCTGGGCAAGACCGCAATCCAAATTGTAGCTTGCTACAGACCCCCCACCATGCCCCAGGATTCACACTCCTCATT
The DNA here is from genome assembly GCF_019279795.1 of Protopterus annectens. NCBI lineage: Eukaryota > Metazoa > Chordata > Ceratodontiformes > Protopteridae > Protopterus > Protopterus annectens. Next base: position 22,847,728 of record NC_056749.1, read on the forward strand.
TTTTGATACACTGGAAAGTATTAGGGTACAACCCAACACCCTAATAATGGGCGATTTCAACTACCGCACCATTAACTGGGAAAACTACTCATGTACCAACTCTTTTGCTCAACGTTTTCTAGAATTCATAAATTCCAATGCCTTGGATCAACTTATTCACACCCCCACCAGGGGCAGCAATATCCTAGACCTGGTCATTACCAACATGGGAAACCGGTGTTCCACACCAGAGGTCAATTCCTCGTCGGTCAGATCCGACCACAAGCTTATCAGCCTAGACATCCACATCCCATCCCCAGCCCCAGTTAGGGAAACCATCATAAAAAACTTCTCAAAAGCCAACTTCACACTTCTTAAGACAGAAGTGGCAAACTTCATGACACCCATGCAGACAGACAATAGAGGTATGACTGCCAAATCCTACACAAATGCACTTTATAAGCACTTACACAAGTGCATGGATCATGCTATCCCTAATAGAACCAAGATGTTATCCTCCAAAAAAAGGAAGCTAATCTGGTGGTCCTCTGCCATAAACAAACTCTACAACAGAAGAAAGAAACTGTTGCAAAAAAGAGTAAAATCCCATGACTGGAGGAACTCCCTGGTCAACCTCAGTAAGAAGCTGAGATCCCACATAAAATCCTCCAAAGCTACTTACGAAAACAAAATTGCCACTGACTCTAAAGACAACCACAAAGCATTCTATAGCTATGTCAAGAATCTAAATGGGAACACTCAGATCTGCTCTGAGTTACAGCATAATGGCACTAAATATACAGAACCAACTGATATTGCCAACATCCTAGCAGATAGGTTCAGTGCTAACTTTACCCCCCTCTCACCCCCTAGAGGGCCCATCTCTATACTGGAAGAATGCAAAGTTCCTATAATCATGGCTGCACAGGTAAAAAACACACTCTCCAAAGCCAAGAACACAGCATCCATGGGACCTGACAATATCCCAGGCATCATTCTACACGAACTACAGAATGAACTGGCACCCTACCTAAGCACCATGTTCAATCATAGCCTCACCTCAGGCTTTGTACCCACTGAATGGCGCACCGTGACAGTTATCCCACTCCACAAAGGGGGAGCCACGACGGACCCCGGGAACTACCGCCCCATTAGCCTGACAAGCCTGGTCTGCAAGGCCATGGAACGTATCATCATGGAACTCATAAACAAAGACATTGGTAATCTCCAAACTCTGGACCCTACTCAGTTTGGATTTGTAAAATGCAGATCATGTCTCCTAAACCTGATTGACTTCTTTGAAGCAGTCACCAAAGCCATAGATGAGGGTAAAATGGTTCACACAGCTTATCTAGATCTCGCCAAGGCTTTCGACACCATCCCCTACTCTGGAATTATAGATAAGCTCACTAAACTAGGTATAAATCCCTATGTCACAAGATGGGTTGCCAACTGGCTCATGGACAAAACCCACACTGTGAAAGTAGCGGATTCCAAATCTGACATCAGACCAGTGACAAGTGGAGTACCACAGGGTTCAGTCCTGGGTCCTCTCCTGTTTGGTATCTACTTCTCTGAAGTGCAGGCCAACACAGAAGGTCTTTGGCTAACAAAGTTTGCAGATGACTGCAAACTAGGAGCCATAATCAAAACTCCTAACGATGTGGACAAACTACAAAAGGGCCTCACTGAGACAGATACCTGGTGTCAAAGCCATGGCCTGAAGCTCAATGCCAAAAAGTGTATTGTCATCCCCTTTGGTAAAAACTCTGTACCCATGAACTACCACATAGCTGATAGTCTACTTAATGCCAAAAATGTGATACGAGACCTCGGGACACAGGTGGACAGTAGTCTCTCCTTTGATAATCACATCGCCACAGTGGTCAGGAAATCCTTCTACGTGGCTCATCTCGTCACAAAAGGATTCTCATCCAGAAAAAAAGAGGTCATTGTTCCCCTCTACTCATCACTCATTAGACACATTATAGAGTACAACGGCCCTTTTGGTATGTACCTCACAAGACATCTACAACAACTGGAAAGACCACAGAAATACCTCACAAAGAGGATTACTGGCCTCAAACAGATGCCCTATGCAGACCGTCTCAAAAAGCTACAGCTTTACTCCATCGCATATTGCCTACTCACGGGCGATCTCTGCCTAACATACAAAGCTATGTCAAACCCAGAGCTGTTGGACATGCTCCACTTAAAGAAATCCCAATTCCTCCGAGCTACACCTTAACCTTGTCACCACAATAAACAGAACATGCTGGAGGGATAGATTCCTGTCCCAGAGACTTCCCATACTCTGGAACAGGCTACCTATCTATGTCAAACAGAGCTCCTCATTAGCACTCTTCAAGGAAAAATCTTGATGATTGGATGGGAAATGGGAAATTCACCCCGGGGATCACTTCTGTGGCTCTGCTCGACAGGGGTACAGGAAAATAATTTTCTTGGGTGGCGAACGTCAGGGTATATTTTTTGGCTAGGCTTGTATGGGCCCTAGGGCCGATAGCCTAGTACCTACCTATGAACCTATGAACTATAACAAAGTTGCTAAAATTGTAGCAAATACCCCTTTCAGAACCCACCAGCAGTAAAAGGGCTAAACTGGTTAGAACTACCCCTTTAACCAACATATAAACAGCATTTTTCTACCTCTAAAATTATCCAGAATCCATCTGCTTGTCCACCACTAACTAACATTCTACACAACACAATCCAATGACAAAAAACTGCGGTCTGTTCACAAACCTATCAAATCTGCTGGGCAGTGTTACTGAGGCCTGGAACTCCTTACCTAGGTCCATTAGGTCAATACCCTCCCATCCTTAAACCCATTCTGAAAGATTTCCTAACCAAGAAAAATCTTAAAAATGACCTATACAGCACCTGGACCTGTCTCTGCAATCATGCCACTTGAACCAATTCCTTTCTCCTCCATTACCTTCTCTAATCCTCTAATTACATTACCTAAACTAACCTAGTATGACAAGACAGTCATCTACTGGTTTCCATGACCCCTAATCCTGGAAACATGCTATCTGCATCCTAATTGCAATTTCATATGTTCATAGGTAGGTACTAGGCTATCGGCCCAAGAGCCTAAGTAAGCCTAGCCAACAAGGTTCCCTGGCTTACGCCACCCAAGAAAGTTATTTTCCTGTGTCCCTGTCGAGCAGAGCCACAGAAGTGATCCCCGGGGTGTATTTCCTATTTCCCATCCACTCATCAAGATTTTTCTTGAGGAGTGCTAATGAGGAACTTTACTTAACATAGATGGGTAGCTTGTTCCAGAGTATGGGAAGTCTCTGGGACAGGAATCAATCCCTCCACCATGTCCTGTTAATGGTGGTGACAAGGTTTAGGTCCCTAGAGCATGTAGCTTGGACGGATTGGGATTTCTTTAGGTGTAGCATGTCTAACAGCTCTGGGTTTGACATAGCTTTATATGTTAGGCAGAGATCACCTCTGAGTAGGTGATATGCTACAGAGTAAAGCTGAGATTTTTGAGATGGTCAGTGTAGGGCATCTGTTTAAGGCCAGTAATCCTCTTTGTCAGGTGCTTCTGTGGCCTTTCCAGCTGCTGCAGATGTCTTGTGAGGTACATTCCAAAAGGGGCATTGTACTCTATAATGGGTTTAATGAGTGTCGAGTAGAGGGGAACAATGACCTTTTTTTTCCTGGATGAGAACCCTTTTGTGATGAGGTGTGCCACTTAGAAGGATTTCCTGACCTCTGCGGTGATGTGATTATCAAAGGAGAGACTACTGTCCACCTAGATCCCAAGGTCTCTTATCACACATTCGGCGTTAAGTAGACTGCCACCTATGTGGTAGTTCACAGGTACAAAGTTTTTACCAAAGGGGGTTACAATGCACTTTTTGGCATTGAGCTTGAGGCCATGGCTCTGGCACCAGGCATCTGTCTCAGTGAGGCTCTTCTGTAGGATGTCCACATCACTTGGGGACTCAACTATGGCTTCTAGTTTGCAGTCATCTGCGAACTTCATTAGCCAGAGACCTTCTGTGTTAGCCTGTTCTTCAGAGAAGTAGCTATCAAACAGGAGAGGTCCCAGGACTGAACCCTGTGGTACTCCACTTGTCACTGGTTTGAAGTCAGATTTGGAGTCTGCAACTTTTACAGTGTGGGTTCTGTCAGTGAGCCACCTGGCAACCCATCTTGTGACATAGGGATTTATACCTAGTTTAGTGAGTTTAGCTATAATTACAGAATGGGGGATGGTGTTGAAAGACCTGGCGAGGTTAAGATAAGCTGTGTGAACCACCTTACCCTCATCTACGGCTTTGGTGACTGCCTCAGAGAAGTCAATCAGGTTCAGGAGGCATGATCTGCCTTTCACAAACCTGAACTGGGTGGGTTCCAGAGTTTGGAGGTTACCAATGTCTTTGTTTATGAGTTCCATGATGATGCGTTCCATGTCCTTGCAGACCTGGCTCGTCAGGCTAATAGGGTGATAGTTCCTGGGATCAATGGTGGCTCCCCCTTTGTGGAGTGGGATAACTGTTGTTGTGCACCATTCAGTGGACACAAAGCCTGACATGAGGCTATGATTGAATATGGTGCTTAGCTGGGGAGCCAGTTTGTTCTGAAATTTGTGAAAAATGCAGCCTGGGATGTTGTCCGGTCCCATGGATGCTGTGTTTTTGGCTTTAGAGAGTGCAGCTTTTACCTGAGTAGTTGTGATTACAGGGAATCTGCATTCTTCCTCTATAGATATGGGCCCTTTAGGGTGTGAGATGAGGGTAAAGTTAGCACTGAGCCTATCTGCCAGGTTATTGGCAATATCAGTTGGTTCTGTAATTTTTGTGCCGTTGTGCTGTAACTCAGAGCAGATCTGGGTGTTGTCATTGAGATTCTTGACATAGCTATAGAATGCTTTGTGGTTGTCCTTAGAATCAGTGGCAATTTTATTTTCATAGCTAGCTTTGGAGGATCTTATAAGGGATCTCAGCTTCTTACTGAGGCTGACCAGGGAGCTCCTCCACTCATGGGATTTTACTCGCTTTTGCAACAGTTTCTTTAAATTAAATGTCTACACCTACTGCAGCTTACTAAACAAACTGCATTGAATTGTACAGTTGTCCATTGAGGAGGACAATCCTTATGTGGTTTTGCCAGCTTTTGTTACCTGATTCTATACTTACTACTTAGTTTAAATATCTTTTTTGCTGATTTTTCTTACTTGTACTGTAATGGACATTTGCTTAATTTTATTGCATATATTCTACTGTATTTTACTTGAATCATACACTTTTTTCTTGCTTAGTTTTAGTGTGGAGCTTTTCTCCTTGGAGCTCCGATGAAAAAGGCCTTTTGCTCAGACTACTTTGGTCAACAAATATGAAATAAATAAATAAAAGCTGGGTGCATGGTTTGTGTTAAAATAGAGTCATAAAGTGCTATACTTTCCATCTCTCTCTGTGACTCTACTAAAAACAGACAGCAACCAAATCACCAAAAGTCTAATATCAACAACATTAAAGATCACTTTACCTTAATTACAGAAGATAAAGCTCCAAAAACAAAGCAAGTAGTTTTTCTGCAAAAAACAGTATCAGCTCTATGACACTTTTTATAAGACATACCTTCCTTTTAATAATGTAAAAAAGTCATGTATTAGTACAGAAAAAAATCTACTGATCCACATGAAGACAGTCTAACCTGTTCTACCTTCAGGTTAAAGATGCATAACAAACTAGGAATAAACTGGGTCCGTGTTAGCCTGCAGTTTCTGAATGATTTGAAGTCTGAAATCTGAATGTACATCAATATTCAGTTATTTCAATACTCAGTGATTTGCCAGAAAACTGGAATTATATAAGAAATGGGCCAAAAACATAAGGCAAAAATCTGGACAGTTGAGAGGGATTTTATTTCTTCACTTTTACCTCCCCCCTGGTACTGCCGAGTGATGATTGGTCAATGCAGTGCACACTGCTGGCTGATTAGCTGACTGTTCCCATTTCCTCTCTAGTACACACCCTACATTTTCATTGCTTTCCTAAAAGCCTACTGATTTGGTTCACAATAGATTGTCTTCTATGGAGTGATTGGGCGATATAATAAAATGCTCACCTCTAATACTGTCACGGCCAGGCATCCGATGAACCGATTTAAGAAATGTTTCTGAAAAGCAAAGGTGATACCACAGGATTTGTCTATCTCCAAAATGAAATGTTTCCACCAAAGACCTCTTCAGTACTTTGCCATGTCTGCCCAAACACTTTTAAGACAGAGAAATGAAACGTCTCCCACAAAGGCTCTCTCAGCAGGATAAGGATGTGTCCACGAGCACTTGACATCGTCTCCAAAAATAAATGAATGAATAAATAAATAAATTCGATTCCTTCTCCAATGAACTAGTACATTCATCTCTGGACAAGGACTTGGATGGCAAAATGAAACATTTCCCCCATAACCCAGTTCAGCAGTTTGTCCAAGTCTACACAAGTATTTGACCGGCACCATAGGTTCATAGGTGGGTACTAGGCTATCTGCCCGAAGGCATTTATAAGCTTAGCCAGAATGTGTTGGCTTTCGCCACCTCCTTAGATTAGTTCCCTGTGCCTCTGTCCAGCAGAGCCACTGAAGTGATCCCGAGGTAAACTTTCTGTTTCCCATCCACTCGTCAAGGTTTTTTTTGAAGAGTGTTAGCGAGGACCTCTGCCTAATGTAGATTGGGATCTTGTTCCAAAGCATGGGAAGTCTCTGGGACAGGAATCTATCCCTCCAGCACGTCCTATTTATTGTTGTGGTGAGGTTTAGATCCCTAGAGCATGTGGCTCGAGGGGATAAGGTTTTCTTTAGGTGGAGCATGTCCATCAATTTTGGGTTGGACATGGCCTTGCATGTCAGGCAGAGATCACCTCTAAGTAGGCGGTATGCAACCGAGTACAACTGTAGTTTCTTCAATCGAGCTGCATAGGGCATATGTTTGAGGCCATTGATTCTCTTGGTGAGGTACTTCTTTGGTCTTTCCAGCTGTTGCAGGTGTCTTGTAAGGTACATCCCAAATGGGGCGTTGTACTCTATGATGGGTCTGATGAATGATGCATAGAGGGGCACAATGACCTCTTTTGATCTGGATGCAAACCCTTTTGTGATTAGGTGGGCCACATAGAAGGATTTTCTAATGACTTTGTCAATGTGATTATCAAAGGTGAGATTACTATCTACTTGGGTCCCCAGATCTCTTATTTCATCTTCTGCATGTGGCAGTTTGTGGGTACTTTGTTTTTTCCAAAGGGAATGACTACGCACATTTTGGCATTTAGCTTGAGGCCATGATTTTGACACCAGGTATCCATCTCAGTGAGACCCTTTTGGAGGATGTCTGTGTCAGCCAGAGAGTCAATTATAGCCCCTAGTTTGCAGTCGTCTGCGAACTTGGTCAGCTATAGTCCTCCTGTGCTTGCCTGTACCTCTGAGAAGTATATGCTGAACAGGAGGGGTCCTAGGACTGAGCCCTGGGGAACGCCACTTGTAACCGGTTTAGAGTCTGACCTAGCTCCCGCAACTCTCACCATGTGGGTTCTGTCCGTGGGCCAGTTGGCAACCCATCTTGTGACATAGGGGTTTATGTTCAGGCTGGTGAGCTTGTCTATAATACCAGAATGGGGAATGGTGTTGAAGGTAGGTAGGCTGTGTGTACCACATTTCCCTCATCTATAGCCTTGGTAACTGTCTCAAAGAAGTCCACCAGGTTTAGGAGGCATGATCTGCCCTTAACAAAGCCAAACTGGGTAGGGTCCAGTGTTTGGAGGTTCCCAATGTCTCTGTTAATGAGATCCATGATGATGCACTCCATAGCTTTGCAGACCAAGCTAGTCAGGCTTATAGGGCGATAGTTCCCGGGGTCCATTGTGTCTCCACCTTTGTGGAGTGTAATAACCGTTGCTGTGTGCCACTCTATGGGTACGTAGCCTGTGGAGAGGCTGAGTTTGAACAGTGTGTTTAGGTGAGGGGTTAGTTCATCTTTGAGCTCATGTAGGACACAGCCTGGGACACCATCTGGTCCCATTGATGCTGTGTTTTTGGCTTTGGAGATGGCTGCTTTAACCAGAGTTTCAGTGATTTCAGGGGCTCTACATTCTTCTGGTATGGTTAGGGGCCCTTTTGGGGGTGAGAGGGGGGTGAAGTTTGCGCTGAACCTGTCTGCCAGGATGTTGGCAATATCAGTCGGTTCAGTGTATTTTGTGCCATTCTGCATTAACTCCGAGCAGATCTGAGCATTGCCACTTAGATTCTTGACATAGCTAAAGAATGCCTTGTGGTTATCTTTGGAGTCCTTGACAACTTTCCTTTCAAAGCTCGCCTTGGATGATTTTATGAGGGATCATAGTTTCTTGCTGATACTGATCAGGGATGTCTTCCCTTCTTGGGATTTTACTCTTTTCTGTACTAATTTTCTCCTTCTATTGTATAGCTTGTTTATGGCAAGAGTCCACCAGACTGGTTTCCTTTTCTTGAAGGAGTGAGTCTTGGTTTTGCTTGGGATGGCGCGATCCATGCATCCTTGTAGCTGCCCATAGAATACATTAGTAAAGGATTTTGCAGCTTGGACAGCGTTAACCTTCAGCATGGGGGCTTTGAAACTTTCCACCTCGGTCTTAAGTAACATGAAGTTTGCTTTTGAAAAGGTTTTCACGGTGGCTTTCTTGTCCGGGGGTGGGGGCAGAATATGGATATCCAAAGTGATTTGTTTATGGTCAGATCTAACCAGCAAGGGGTTGACCTCTGGTGTGGAACACTGGTCACCCATGTTGGTGATGACCAGGTCCAATATGTTGTCACCTCTGGTGGGAGTTTGAGTTTATAACTTCTAGGAAAAGTTGGGCAAGGGAGTTAGTACTTGAGTAGTTCTCCCAATTAATTTTTGGGTAATTGAAATCACCCAATATTAGGGTGTTTGATAGGACCTTTATGTTTCCCATTGTTTCCAGAAATGCGGAATGGGGGTCCTGGGACATGGTGGGTGATCTGTAGCAAGCTACAATTTGAATTGCAGTTTTGCCCATTGTTAGTTGCACGTGGATGATCTCTGAAGCATCATGCTGTGCCAGTAACCTGGAGGTGTGGGTATCCTTGATGAATATGGATACGCCCCCGCCTTTTATATTTCGGTTTGGGTTCTGTGGTCAAAATGTATGGTATGAGTTGTAGCCTGGTAGTGCTGGGGTGCTCTCTGGAGCCTTAAACCAGGTTTCTATTACTTCACATATATTGATTTTCTCCATACTGAGGAGTGCCTCGAGTGCATGCATTTTGAGGTTTAGACTTCTGGCATTGAGTAGCATTACCCTCAGTTTTTTGTTACTTGTGCTATTTACGGTGGTGGGTTTGTCTTTTGAGCCTTGCCTATAAAAGGCACTATGGAGGTGGCAAGATCCTTAGCAAGTATTCGAAAGCCTAAGGGTGACAGGTGCAAGCCATCTCTAGTGAAGCACGTGGCTTGTCGAGCATGTCATCCCAGGCAGATAGACACTGGATCTCCTTTGAATGACACCAGAAACTTAGCCAATTGTTGAAATCGAGAATTTTTTTCTTTATACCGTGGTATCATTCTTGGTGAGGGCAGGATGCTACTCAGGGTCAGGGTCATACTGGCCTGGGGTACGTGATCAGAGAGTTCTTCCATGTCTCTTTTCATGTAGTCCAGGGAGGTACGGCTCAGGTCATTCACACCAACATGGACAATGACAGAGTCATATTTGTACTTGTTCTGAAGTGACCTGAGTGCTTGTGTTATGTGGCAGATCCTGGCACCTGACAGGCAGCTAACAGTAACATTCTCCTTATTCAGCCTAGTGAGTGGGACGTCAGTGTGCCTGACTATAGTGTCACCTATTACTATTATGTTGGGCATGTTATTTTGCCTTAAGGGCTGTGATTGCATGGCACACTGGTTTTGTGAAGTATGTGTCTCATGGTTTGTGTTGGGGGGGTGGAGGTTGCTTGGAGGTCTCTGTTGGTTTTCCAGATTTTTATTTAAAGCTTCCTAGTATGTTTCCATGTATTTATGTGTGTTTTTTGCCAGTGTTGGTTTAATGGGTCTATGTAAGACTGGTGGTGTGATGCAAGTATTTCCCTTCTCCTCTTGACTGTCTGATCCAGTCTTGGGTTGAGAGAGCTTAGCCTCTAGTTTGGCTGTATAACTGCATCTCTCACATGTATTAGTGTTTGGTGGTAGGAGGTGGGGGTTGTCTGTGTACATGAGGCAGTTGTAACATTGCCTCAAAATGCCCAGATTCACCAGTTGGACTTGAGAGTACACCTGCAACTGCCCTTTGGACATGCCTGGATAGGTACAGTGAACTGTTTTACTGGATGGCTGGTAAGGTCGAATAGAGAGCCATGTCCTACTGTACAGTACAGGAGGGTCTAGTGCTAGGGTTTATAAGTGCTTGCTATACGTTTTGAGCAAGTGCCAGGCTGAGAAATTAATGGCTTGAGTGCTTAAGTAAAAAAATTGTCTAGTTCCAAGGGAAAATTTGAAGAGGAGACTTTGTGGAGCCAGGAATAGTTTTACCCTAGCTAACCGGTGCTGCATGGCACACAAAACTGGGCAAATATGGTATTGATAGCAGGGAAATGAAAGAGAGAAATTAGCCCAAAATGGCCAATAAACTACTAATTTCTGAGCTGAAACCACTCCTCCAGGGACAGATAGGCTGCTCAAAGCTCCCCTCTCTTACAGGTGAACAGAGAAACTTCCTTCTATCCAAGTAAGGTATGGGCACACACAGAGATTTGTAACACCCCTGAATTCAGCACTAACTTGAAAACTGGACTATACTAGCTTAGAAAGGCAGGAAACAAGTATACATATATATATATATATATATATATATATATATATATATATATATATATATTTTTTTTTTTTTTCCGAAAATAAAGCAGATACACTCAAAAAAAACAGTTTTAAAGCACAGAAAAGGATACGTATTGTTACATATCGCAGATCAGAGTTGTAGTCAATGCCCCCAGTAATAAAGTAGGAAGAAACACAAATACAGTAAAAGCAGATGAATAAAGTGCAATTTCTTATATATATATATATATATATATATATATATATATATATATATATATATATATATATATATATAAAACAATAGAAAATGAACAAACTGATTTAAACAAGTTACCCAATTAACCAGAAAAAAGCTCAAAACTGAGCTCTGTTCTAGCAGTCTTCAATCAGACAAGTTTTAACTGCACACTCCTGCTACTAGAGTGCAGGGGAACCTTCTCCAAAAAAAGATGGCCTGGATCAGAGCTCAAGTTATACAAACAAAGCTAGATTCAGCATGCCTGAATCTGGTGTATGCTACAGCAACAAGGTGCACCAATTTCAGAAAGAAACAGTTCAAATAACAGTCACAATAAGCCTGTGACCAGAAATTCCCAGCTCAGAAGGGCATAATCCAGCATCTCCTCCCACAATAGTGCAGACCACAAACCTTCTTAATGTAGTATAACTGGCCTGAAGCCAAAGTGCTTAAGCCAGAACTAATACACTTTTAGAATAGCAGACACTGGGCATTCAATCAACAATTCCCAGCTTAGAAGGATGTAAGCTACCTGTCCTGCCACAACAGTGCAGACCACAAACCTTCTTAATGTAAAACAGGCTGTATGAAGCCCAAGTGCTTAAACCAAAAGACTTAGAATAACAGTTACAATTTAATCAGGCTATGACCAAGCCATTATAAATGCAGCGGAATAAATAAATTGAGTACTTTTAAGAAAAGCAAAATAAAGTAGGAGGAAACACAAATACAGTAAAAGCGAATGAATAAAGTGCAAACATTTTTTTAAATGCAAGAAGAGAGGAAGGAAGAACTTAAGTAGGCTGACCTTATCAAATCTTCTCTCTGTATTAAGTAGAGTGAACACTAGACTAAGAATATGATCTAACTGTGCTCAGTTAAGTGAGCAAATGAGATGGACCCAGGAGGAGTGTTCTAATACAGACGTACAGGAGGGGTGGGCAATTCCAGAGCCACCAACACTAATACCAACACAGGAACAGGGAGGGAGGGAGGGAGGGTGAGAAACTAACTGCAGAGATACACACAGCACACTGTTCAGAAAGACATAATTAGGAAACAGAAAAAGATGAAAATACAGTACTTTTAAAACTGCAAGTTTGTACTTAAGAAAAGACTAAAATTCACTACTGCAAGTTTTACTTAGCTTCAGCTTGTAATGCAGATGTTTATAGCCAAGCAAGTCTCTCAGGGGTTGATCACAAAATGAAACATTTCCTCAAAAGATCATTTGACATGTCTGAATAAGCACCTGACTAGCCCAAGATGAAATGTTTCCCCCCAATGGCCCCCCTCAGAAGTTTGACTATGTCTGCAGAAGCACTTCACTTGCAAAAACATAAAACATTTCGCCTACGGACTACTTCAGTGGTTTGTCCGTGTCTCCACAAGCACTGAATGAATAACATGAAAATGAAACGCTTCACCCACAAACTTTTCATTACGCCTGCACAACCTCTTGACTGACTCCAAAATTAAACACTTTCCTATTGACCTGTTCATTAGTACAGTCTTTTCTGCACAGTGACATGGATTCCAAAATGAAACATTTCCATCAAGGAGTATATTAATTTCTGTACAAGGAAATGAAACGTTTCTCCAACAACCCTTTCCGTAGTTTCCCATGTCTGCACAAACGCTTCTCTGATGTCATTTTGAAATGTTTCCCCCCAGTGATCCCTTCAATAGTTTGTCCAAGTCTGCACAAGCTAGAGATTGGTATACGCATATACTCGGTGTAGTCAGAACGGCAAAAGCTAAAAGCAATCGCAGTAGTATTCGGCAGGAAAACCTACGCACACTTCATATGTTATACACGGTAGTCATTTCATAGGTTCATAGGTTCATAGGTTCATACTAGGCTATCTGCCCTAGGGCATTTATAAGCCTAGCCAGAGTATGTTTGGCTTTCGCCACCCATTTTAAATTTATTTTGCTATGCCCTTTTTCGAGGTTAGTATACTGTGCCTCTGTCTAACAGTGACACAGAAGTGATACCCGGGGTAAACCTATGATCTCCCATCCACTCATCAAGATTCCTCTTGAAGAGAGTCAATGAGGGACTCTGCCTAACTTGGACTGGGATTTTATTCCATAGTGAAGGGAGCCTCTGGGTTATGAATCTGTCCCTCCAGCATGCCCTATTTATTTCAGTGCTGAGGTTCAAGTCTCTCGAGCGTGTAGCTCGATGGGATTTGGATTTTTTGAGGTGCAGCATGTCCCTTAATTCCGGGTTGGACATGGCCTTATACGTCAAGCACAGGTCACCTCTGAGCAGTCGGTATGCCACTGAGTAGAGCTGGAGTTTCTTTAACCGGGCAGCATATGGCATCTGTTTGAGCCCTTTGATCCTCTTGGTGAGGTACTTTTGGGGTCTTTCCAGTTGCTGCAGGTGTTTGGTAAGGTACATCCCAAAAGGGGCATTGTACTCAATTATGGGCCTGATGAAGGATGAGTAAGGAGGCACGATGACCTCCCCTAATCTAGATGTGAATCCCTTCATGATTAGGTGGGCTATATAAAATGTTTTTCTAACCACTTTGGCCACGTGGTTGTCAAATGAGAGATTGCTATCAACTTGGGTCCCCAGGTCCCTAATGACTTCTTCTGTACTTAATGGATTACCACCTATGTGGTAATTTGTGGGCACTTTGTTTTTGCCAAAGGGATGACTATACACTTTTGGCATTTAGCTTGAGGCCATGGCTCTGGCACCAGTTGTCTGTTTCTATGAGGCCCTTTTGGAGGATGCTTGTGTCGGCTGGAGAGTCGATTATGGCACCCAGTTTGCAGTCATCTGCGAACTTGGTCAGCCACAGTCCTTCCGTGTTGGCCTGTACCTCCAAGAAATATATACCAAACAAGAGAGGTCCCAGGACTGAGCCTTGTGGGATGCCACTTGTAACTGGTTTGGAGTCTGACATGGCTCCAGCAATTCTAACCATGTGGGTTCTGTCCTTGAGCCAGTTTGCAACCCATCTAGTGACATAGGGGTTTATATTTAAGCTGGTGAGCTTATCTATAATGCCCGAGTGGGGTATTGTATCGAAGGCTTTTGCGAGGTCCAGATAGGCTGTGTGGACCACCTTCCCTTCGTCAATCGCCTTGGTGACTGTTTCAAAGAAGTCAACCAGGTTTAAGAGGCAGGATCTGTCTTTAACAAAGCCAAACTGGGTAGGATCCAGTGTCTGTAGGTCCCCAATATCTTTATTTATGAGGTCCATAATGATCCTTTCCATAGCTTTGCAGACTAAGCTAGTCAGGCTTATGGGGCGATAGTTTCCAGGGTCCGTTGAGGCACCACCTTTGTGGAGAGGGACCACTGTTGCTGTACGCCACTCTTTGGGTACATATCCTGTAGTAAGGCTGAGATTGAACAGTAGTTTTATGTTTGGGTTTAGCTCTTCTTGGAGTTCATGTAGGACGCAGCCTGGGACACCGTCTGGTCCCATTGATGCTGTGTTTGTTGCTTTGGAGAGGACGGCTCCCACCTGAGCATCTGAGATGTCTGGGGGGAAGCACTCTGCTGGGATAGATATTTGCCCTTTTGGTGGGGAGGGGGGGGAGAAGTTTGCGCTGAACCTGTCAGCTAGGATGTTGGCAATGTCTGTGGGATCAGTGTATTTTTTGTCATTTTGGACTAATTCTGAGCATATCTGTGAATTCCCACCCAGGTTCCTAACATAACTAAAGAAAGCCTTGTGATTATCTTTAGTGTCCTGTGCAATTTTTCTCTCGAAGTTGGCCTTTGACGATTTCATGAGTGCCCTTAGTTTTTTGCTAATACTGATCAGAGATGCCTTCCCTTTTTGGGATTTTGCTCCATCATGTAGTAGCTTCCTCCTTCTATTGTATAGTTTGTTTATGGCTGGGGTCCACCAGACAGGTCGTCTGCCTTTGGAGGATTGGGTCTTGGTTTTATTTGGGATTGCATGATTCCTGAAGGTGTTCATAGAATGCATTTATAAAGGATTCTGCAGTCTGGGCCGTATTTTCCACAGGCCCGGGGGCTTTGAAGGATTCCACCTCGGTTTTGAGGAGTGTGAAATTTGCTTTAGAGAAGTTTTTCACTGTGGTTTTCTGGGCAGGGGGTGGGGTCGGGATGTGAATATCCAGTGAGATCAGTTTATGGTCTGATCTTACCAGTGAGGGATACACTTCTGGTCTGGAGCATAGAGTCCCCATGTTGGTGATGATCAGGTCTAGTATGTTTTCCCCTCTTGTGGGAGTGGTAACAAGTTGTTCCATAGCATTTGAGTTTATGAATTCTAGGAACCTTTGGGCAAGGGTGTTGGAGCTAGAGTAATGCTCCCAAATCTATGTTTGGGTAGTTGAAGTCACCCAATATAATGGTGTTCGGAGAGACCTTCATATTTTCCAGTGTTCTCAGGAAGGCCGAGTGGGGTTCCTGGGTTTGGGAGGGTGGTCTGTAGCAGGCTATAAATTGGAAGGCAGTTTTACCCACTGTTAGTTGCACATGGATAGTCTCTGATGCTTCGTGCTTTGCCACCAACCTGGAGGTGTGGGTATCTTTGATGAATATCGATACTCCCCTCCTTTTGTGGTTCGGTCCAAGTTTTGGGGCCGAAAAGCATGGTATGAGGTATAACCTGGTAGTGCTGGGGTGCTCTCGGGAGTCCTGAACCAGGTTTCTGTTACTGCACAGATATCGATGTTCTCCATGCTAAGGAGAGTTTCGAGTGCGTGCATCTTGAGGTTTAGACTTCTAGCGTTGAGTAGCATTACTCTTAGTTTCTTATCCCTTGTGATACCTATGGAGGTGGGTTTGTCTTTTGAGCCTTGCCTAAAAAAGGCACTATGGGGGTAGCAAGAGCCTTTGCCAATATCCAAAAGCCCAGGAGTGACAGGTGCAAGCCGTCCCTAGCAAAGCATCGTGGCTTGTCATGCATATCATCCCACGCTGACAGGCATTGGATCCCCTTTGAATGACACCAATACTTAAGCCAATTGTTGAAATTGATCATCTTGTCTTCATATTGTGGCATCATTCTTGGTGAGGGTAAGATGCTACTCAAGGTCAGGGTCATACCAGCCTGGGCTACATGCTCAGAGAGCTCCTCTATGTCTCTTTTCATGTAGTCCAGGGAGGTACGTCTCAGGTCATTCACACCAGCATGGACAATGACTGAGTCATATTTGTACTTGCCTTGGAGTGACCTGAGTGCTTGTGTTATGTGGCGGATCCTAGCGCCAGACAGGCTGCTCACCGTGACCTTCTCCTTGTTCAGCCTGGTGAGCGGGACGTCAGTGTGCCTGACAATAGAGTCACCTATTACAAGTGTATCAGGTGTGTTGTTTAGCCTTAAGGGCTGTGACTGTTTGGCACACTGGCTTTGTGAGATATGTGTTGCATGTGTTTTGTTTTGGGGTAGCGGTTGCTTGGGTGTCTGCTTTGGAGGTCTCTGCTGCTTAGGCAGATCTTTATTTAGAGCCTCCAGTATGTTTTGTGTGATTATGTGTTTGGTTTGCTGTCGTGGTAGGTCTATGTGAGACTGGAATTGTAGTGAGTGTGGTTTCCTTCTCCTCCTGACTGGTTATGCCAGTACTGAGTTGAGAGAGCTTAGCCTCCAGTTTGGCTATATGGTTGCATCTCTCACATGTGTTGGAATTTGTTGGGAGGAGGAGAGGGTTGTCTGTGTACATGAGGCAGTTGTAACATTGCCTCAAGATTCCCAGATTCACCAGCTGGACTGGAGAGGAGATTGACAACTGACCTTTGGACATGCTAGAATAATATTGGGAATTCCTTTATAATTGAAAACAAGGGCCAATGGGGAGTGAGGGTGTAGTGCTTTTAATTTTTAGTGCTGACTTATAATTGCTTTAGTGAGCAAGTGCCAGGTAACAAGTGCAATGTGTTACCGGTAACTTAAATGCAAAAACGACAAACAGTAACTTTCTTTCAAGCGAAGAAAGGAAATAAGTACAGTAAGCAATGCAGATATCACTAGGGATCCACAGAAGCACTGAGAAGCCACGTTTTAGGTGGAATTAGCTTTCCAGGGAAATAACAAGCATACAAACAAAGCTAGATTCAGCAGGCCTGGATCTAGTCTATGCTTCAGTAAACAAGGTGTACCAATTTCAGTAAGATACAGTTCAAATATTCAGGCACTATAAGCCTTTAACCAGAAATTCCCAGCTCAGAAGGGCAGAGTCCAGCCTCTCCTCCCACAAGAGTGCAGACCACGAACCTTCTTAATGTAAAATAACTGGCCTGAAGCCCAAGTGCTTAAACCAGAGCTAATACACTTTAAGAATAACAGACGCTGAGCTCTCAATCAGCAGTTCCCAACTTAGAAGGATGAAAGCTACCTGTCCTGCCACTACAGTGCATGCCACAAACCTTCCTAATGTAGAACAACTGGTCTGAAGCCCAAGTGCTTAATCCAAAAGACTTAGAGTGATAGCTACACTTTAACCAAGTTACTACCAATCAGTAATAAATACAACTGAATGCTTTAAATAATGCCTGGATTAGTGCTCAAGTTATACAAACAAAGCTAGATTCAGCAGGCCTGGATCTAGTCTATGCTACAGCAAACAAGGTGTACCAATTTCAGTAAGAAGAAATTCAGATATGCATGCACTATAAGCCTTCAACCAGAAATTCCCAGCTCAGAAGGGCAGAGTCCAGCCTCTCCTCCCACAAGAGTGCAGACCACGAAACCCTCTTAATGTAAAATAACTGGCCTGAAAGCCCAAGTGCTTAAACCAGAATATACTTTTAGAATAACAGACACTGAGCCCTCAATCAGCAGTTCCCAACTTAGAGGGATGTAAGCTACCTGTTCTGCCACTACAGTGCAGACCACAAACCCTCTCAATGTAAAACAACTGGTCTGAAGCCCAAGTGTTTAAACTAAAAGGCATAGAATGAGTTACACCAAGCAGTAATAATTACAATTGAGAATGTTTAAGATGACGCAAAAGCAAAATAAAGTAGGAAGAAACACAAGTACAGTAAAAGCAGAAGATTTTTTTTTTTTTTTTTTTTAGAAAAGTAGCAAAAGCAGTAGTAAATACAATTCTCATGCAGTGCAAGCTGGCACACTTGAATATGTAGCAATATTAGTCCACAGACAGTTTGAAAAAATGTAATTAAATTAAAAAGGACTAAAAGCAAGTGCAGAAAGGGTTTATTCAGTAGAATGCGGTAAAGAGATGTCCTGGGGGAGTGTCTTAGATCAAATCTACAGTGGGGCGGGCACTGCAAAAGCCACCAAATTTAAACTACAACCAAGAATAGGGAGGGTGGGGACCAGTTTCAACACAGATGTAAGGAA
>NC_056749.1:22866600-22989100 GCF_019279795.1 Protopterus annectens
AAGTGAAGAAGAAAAAAAATATTTCAATGCATTGGCTGCATACGGTTGCCACCCGTCCCGTTGTCAGCGGGAAACTCACTGGTTGAGGTCTCTCATCCCACTTCCCGCAGTCACCAAGCGTGGGAATTTAAAAGTCCCATTTTTCCCCTTTTCGCGATCGCGAATCACGATTGCGAATTCAATTGCCGCGGAAAAGCCAAAAATACTTCTGGTTTTTCCACAGCAATGTGGCTACGTCACCACCCGGACCTGCAGTTAGAGGGATTCCCTGCTAGATCCAGGTGGTAATGTAGCACAGTAATTGGCTGCAGGGATTGGAGGGGGTGGGAACTTGCTCAGAAGAGCCCCATAAAGGTTGCAGCTGTAGAGCACTAAGTTCTATAGCAGCTGTGATTGAAAAAAGATCTGCTTCTATTTCTCCAGCCAGCCAGGAAAGAAGCCAGCCAGCCAAGAAGCCAGCCAGCCAAGAAGCCAGCCAGCCAGCCAGCCAGCCAGCCAGGAAAGAAGCCAGCAAGGGAGCCTGCCAGCCAACCCAGCCACTACTTGAACAACCAACTAGCCATTCCAGCAGGAAGGAAGCAAGCTAGCCCAGCAATAACAGTGATAGTGGTAAGTAGATACTTGCATTTTGTGGCTTTAGTTATTTAAAATGGGAATAGTGTGCTTTATTTAAGTTTTTAATGTTTAGAGGTAGATGGGGATGTAGTATGCAGTATTTAAATCTGTGCAGTGGTTATTTTGAGACTTTTGAGTACTAGTTTAAAATGGGAATATATTGTGGTTTATTTTTTTTAATGTTTAGAGGTAGATGGTTGGTGCAGTATGCAGTATTTAAATCTGTGCAGTGGTTATTTTGATATTTTTGAGTAGTAGATTTTAAAGATATAAAACCTGAATGTATACGTAATTGTTATTATTCTTGGGGGTATGATTTGGAAGCATTACTTTTAAAGGCTGAACTGTGTAAAACTGTTGTTTGTTTCTGTTGGGGGGCAGTGAAATATAAATTTAGTGTGACGCATTTCTATTGTCATAGCTTTTTCTGGGTATTGTCTGTTTGCAGATAGAAAATGTTCGAGCATAGTTTGCACTTTTTTGTATGGAAATGTGTACAATTTAATGCTGTTTTCAGGAAGTTACGATATACTGTTTAGGTAATTTTTCCTGTTAGTTCCTGCAAGTCCATGTGTATATGGTGCAAGTCTACCTTTTGAGGGGGAATGTTAACAATTAATGTAATTCATTTATTATTCTAGTAGGTACATGTTGCCAATTTGCCAAAGCTGTTTCTAGATTGTTTTCATTTATACTTGTAAATGTGTGCATTTAACTTATTATGCATTTTTAATAAGGTTAAAATGTACTGCTTTGCTTGTAATGTGAATATGGGTGTGTTGCTTTTACTTGGGCCTGTTTATTGCATTGCTGTGCTGGATAAATTACTCTTAATTGCTATGTTTTGAGGTAAAAGGAGCCCATGGAGTCTGCTGTACATTGTAGTTTATATTACTTCTCTTGCAAGAAGTATTTTTAAAAGTTAAAATGTTTATGGACTTTCCGTTTATTTTTTTTTTTTGTGGATAGATGCTCAGAAGTTAATGCAATGTATTTGAGATTGTGCTAAACCATGTCGTTGTTATAGGGTAGTTTGTGTTTATAAGTAGCAAAGTTTGTATTTGGTGTTTTAGTGATGTGTTCAACATACTTATGTACTGTTTTCATTATAATCCGATTACGACCAGTGCTGCTGTTGGGCATGTTCATTAATAGATCATCGCGCTGTGTAAATTAGTGCCATACATTTCTTTTAACTGCTGTGGTCAAAAGTGAAATCAGGTCTATGGTATCCACTGTGCATTCTCATTCATTTTAGTGTTTTTTGGTTCAGTGAATGTGGTTACCTTTTTTTGTCTTGAGGGGTGGGGTGAGGTGGGCATGTTCAGTGGTAAAAATAATGCATTTCATTTTCTACAAGCTGTATTAATGTTAGTTTTCAATGGCAAAAATGCCCCCTAAATTACCTAATTTACTATTTGACCTTTTTGAAACTGTTTGTAAACTCATTCCTCAGTTCTTTCGCATGCCAATGTTTTTCAAGCCAGTTCTTTCACATGCCAATGTTTTTCGAGCCATTTCTTTTGTGTGCCAATGTTTTTTCAAGCCAGTTCTTTTGCATGCCAATGTTTTTTGGGACAGTTCTTTTGTGTGCCAATGTTTTTCAAGCCAGTTCTTTCAGATGCCAATGTTTTTCAAGCCAGCTCTATCACGTGCCAATGTTTTTCAAGCCAGTTCTTTCGTGTGCCAATGTTTTTCAAGCCAGTTCTTTCACATGCCAATGTTTTTCGAGCCAGTTCTTTCACATGCCAATGTTTTTCGAGCCAGTTCTTTCATGTGCCAATGTTTTTTGAGCCAGTTTTTTGTGTGCCAATGTTTTTTAAGCCAGTTCTTTCACATGCCAATGTTTTTTGAGACAGTTCTTTCATGTGCCAATGTTTTTCCAGCCATTTCTTTCGTGTGCCAATGTTTTTTGAGCCAGTTTTTTGTGTGCCAATGTTTTTTAAGCCAGTTCATTTGTGCTGTGCAGCAGTATGTTACTGCACCCTACTAACACAGTGTTGGTAAATATGTTCCATATCAGGTAAGTACAGATTCAAGCATGAAGAGAGCAGCAGTTTCATCACAGTCAACCAGCAGCAAGAGAATGTGCAAGTGGCAGGATGTTTGGAAAACAGAATTTGACTGGATTGAGAGATGCAGTGATGTCAAAGCATTCTGCAGGTACTGCAAGAGAGAATTTCTAGTGACCCACGGTGGAAGAAATGATGTCGCACGACATGAGGCAACTGAACAACATAAGACTGCCATTCTTCAAGCTAAATCCACTCACCTGATGACAAAGTGGGCAAGGAACACAAACCTTGAGGGACCAGAACTTAGGATCATTGCAGCAGAAGCCTCTGAGGTTTTCCATGCTGTTAAGCACAATATTTCGTATAACAGCTTGGACTGTGCAGTAAAGTTGGCCAGCCAGTTGTACAGTGTTCAGACACTGCAAAGAAACTATCTTGTGGCAGAACCAAGGCTGAAGCCATAGTCAAAAATGTTTTGGGACCACACTCATTGGAATGCCTCCTGCATAACCTTCAAAAAACAGGTACTTCATTTGCAATTTCATCCAATGCTTCCAACAAGGGGAACATAAAATTATTTCCCCTTGTTGTGAGGTATTTTTCTAAAGAAGAAGGGGTGGTGAATGGCCTTTTGGACTTCTATGAAGACCCTGATGAATCAGCATAGGCTATTTCACAGCAAACTTCCAACATTATGGAAAGGCACTCCTTGCCCTGGAACCATATTTCAGCTTATGGGGCTGATAA
Organism: Protopterus annectens; assembly: GCF_019279795.1. Lineage (NCBI taxonomy): Eukaryota > Metazoa > Chordata > Ceratodontiformes > Protopteridae > Protopterus > Protopterus annectens. The sequence continues at coordinate 22,869,978 of NC_056749.1, forward strand.
TGCCAGTGTGAACTATAGGAAGAAATCTGGTGTGTATACCAGATTAAAAGAAAAGTGCCCATCACTCCAGAAGGCTAACTGTGTTGCCCATATCATTCACAATGCAGCCAAAAAAGCTGCAGCACAACTACCATACGACGTGGAAGCATTTGTAATGAGACTTTTCAGCCACTTCTCAGGTTCGGCCACAAGGACCAGAGACTTGAAAGACTTCTTTGAGTTTTGTGGCATAGAATTTGAGAGTCTGTTAAGACATGTGCCAACAAGGTGGCTGTCACTACTCCCAGCCATTGAAAGAGTAGTGAAAAATCTCCCAGTGCTCCAGTCCTATTTCCTCTCTCAGGGAGAAGAGGAGACCCCCCCCCCGGCAGATATGGCAGTACTTTTCAGCTAATGAACATGGTGAGAATGAATTGCCTACGCTGCACCAGTACTATTTGCACTTTCTCTGTGCTGTTCTTGTTGATTTTAATGAACATATAAGTACATTAGAAAACTCAGCACTTACTGCCATGGAAACTTTTTGTGTAATGGTCTCTCTGAAGCAAAAACTGCAGGCAAGAGCTGAAGGTGCTTTCTTTGGAGGCAAACTTAGTGCACTTATGAGTACATTAGACAGCATTTCTGCTAACAAACTGAAAAGAGACTTCATTCTGTTCTTGGAGACAGCAGTGAAATACCTGGAGCAGTGGTTTGATTATACTGAAAGCAACTACTTGTTTACACTATCTAAATTATCTCTAAATGAGCCATTTACCTTCAGTGCCTTGCTTAATGTGACCACTGCCCTGAGTTTGCAGGATGTAGATGAAGATTATCTTTTTAGGGACTACTTGGCAATTAGGCCCTCTCTCGAACAGTTATGTAACACAAGCTTGACCCCAGGAGAGAAGTGGCTGAAGCTTTTCAAAGAAGGGCCTGAACTGACTACACTCTATCTGGTAATTGCTAGGGTTTTATCTATACCGCCCTCAAACGCATTTGCAGAAAGAGTTTTTTCATTGGTGAAAGGTAAATGGACAGATGTGCGAAACCGATGTAGTGTGGACTTGTTAAAAGCTGAACTAATGATGAGTGTAAATTACCGGATGAAATGTGACTTTTACTCAAATATTGTTTCAAACCGGGCCCTTCCTCAAGCCATAAAATCAAATTCAAAATACACTTTTAAAAAAAAGTGATTTATTGTACTAGTGTGCAGTATAAAGTACTAGGGTGCAGTTCGTAATTTTGTGTTTTTCTTTGTTTAGCATTAATTTGCTAGGGTGCATATGTAGTACTAGGGTATGTAGTTTTGTGTTTTTTTTCTTTGCTTTAGCTTTAATTGACAATAAAAAGTCTTAATTTTATTCTTGGCTTGTATGTGGTATGTATAATTTTTTTAAGTTTTCTTTCTGAATAGCAATGGTTGGTTTATGAATTTTTTAAACTTTTTAAATAAACAAGTGTCTGTTTAATGAGTATTGTGTTTTTTATTCCTTTAAAGTTTATTTATTGTTACAACTGATTAGTGTGCGTTTGCAGTAATAGTTCACTTCATTTAAATTGTTTGAGTTTTCAGTATGCTGTAATGTCACAATGTTGCATCCATAACTAATACTGCATCTCCTTTAACAACTCTGGTGATGTCGTGGTGGGGGTGTGGCCACTGTCATGTTGGCCACACCTCTATCCTGTTGACCACACCCTCATGTCCCACTTTGCCCTTGTTAAAAGGTGGCAACCCTGTGGCTGCATGACAGCTTACTTAATATCTAGATGGAAACAAAAAGGTTGTGAGGCATGAAAAAAATAAATTACTTTTTAAATATATTTCTGGAATGCCAGTCAAAATCAAGTATAAGAAAAACAAGCTGCACTCAACTCAAACCACTTCTCCTTACACTGCAGTTCTAATTATAATTTATATTCAGCTTTATTAAAGTACCAAGTAACATGCTGAAAGTAGCAATCTCTGTGATGCCCCCACTTGTAAAAATGTTTCTTATCCAAAAAAGACCTGCTGCCTGACAACTATCTACTTGTTTCATGGGGAAAACATGATCAAATTAAAAAAATGAAAAGCAAACAAGAAACAAGCTCAAGATACATTGCTTAAAGGATTACTATACAGGTTATGGACCACACATGATAGATTGGCATTCTGTTTAGTTTACGGGTAAAGCCTGCAGAGATGACTGGAAGTCTTCAACAAGTGTAATGAGCTTCTTAAAATAATGTAATCCTATCCTTTATTACAAATACTGTCATATGCAGTTCAATACCCAACGCTTATACATTATCTAGTTAAGTATTCTCTGCATGGCAACAACAGAAAGGCTTTCAATGTTGGCAGTTCTTCCTTGCTTATTTGCATCTTATGATCTCAGACAAGCTTACCTGATGGTCATTAAACATTGCTACTTAAACACAGAGCAACAGGCACTTTCTGAGTAATAAGCATAAATCAACAATACAAAAATATGACAGAAACCAGACCATTCTGCAAAACCAAGGACAGATGAAAAGCCACTGTAGTACTTGAGTCTACTTTGGATGGGGGGATACTCTGCACATTTACACTCCATAAATGCTCCTTGCCTTGCTTGGACACATCCAGAGTCCCTATATGGGGGAGTGGGGTGCAACAAGTATGTCACAATTTGAAATGTCTCTGGCTGACTGTGATGGCCCTGACACATTTGTCATACCTCTCAACCTCAGAGCAAGAAATCCGGACAAAGCCATACATAGAAGTGGGACAAAGGCCCAAAAATAAGGACAGTTTTTAAATATTGCTCTTATAAACTTAGAAAGATAATAGAATAGTAGGTCTTGCATTAGTATGACTTTTCTGAAGGGTATGAAATCTGAAACTCCAATGACTGTCATTATTTTCTAACTTCAGTCTTTAATGATTTGCCACTAATTTGCCAAAAAACACAATTTTATGAAAAATGGACCAAAAATGTGATGCAAAAATATAAAATAGCCACACAATACAGATGGGAACCTGTCAAAGAAGGGACACTTTTTTAATATTAGTACTGCTAACTTGAGCAGCTGACAAAATAAAATAATCTACATGCATTTCTGAAATAAAAGTAATCTATAACTCTGATTATTACAGTTATTTCTTAATTGTAAACCCTCCATGTTTTCTTCCAAAATTGCTATTTTGCAGAAGGATTATTAGGGGAAGAGCAACAGTTTGAGCCAAAAGCGGGGACAGTTGAGATGTTTGGCTATGCCTAATTCTATAAAGCAATTTATTTACATGTACCCCTCAACCTGTTAATGCAATAAATCTGGACAAGGCCAAATATATTGGGGGAACATATAAACAGTACTAAAAATTGCTCTTGTATAAACTGAGACAGTTGATAGAATAGCAGGTCTTACTTTAGTATGCATTTTTCTGAAGGTTATGAAGTCTGAAACTCAGTGCCTGTCATTAATTAGTGACTTAATTCCTAAATGATTTGCCAAAAAAACACAACTTTTATGAGGAACAAACCAAAAATAAGAAGCAAAAATCTATTCATTCTGTGAAAATCTGGACAGTTGGGAGGTATAGTTCACCCCGGGCTGTCTTTGAGTTTGCCGCCCTTCCCCATCACAAAATCATGGTCGAATGGAGCCTCCCCCCTGCAGCCATTCCAATGAACCATTACTTGGCTATTTCACCCCATTTACCATAAACACTAATGGGCATACTGCTTTGCTTCTATGATGATTTGGACATCATTTGAAAGTTTTATTTTACAGTTTATAGCTCAAACACTAAGACATCTGCTAAATAAAGCAATGCAATCTCACAATGAGAACAGACTTAGCATTAAAACTTCTCTGCCCTTGAAACTCACATTCATTGAAACAGTATTGAAATCCACATTCAAAGAAAATACATTTTGCCAGTGGCAGATAAAGATTAACTTTGGGCTGTTTTCAAATCATAGGCCCCTTGCACATGAAACATACATGTGTTCTTTGATACACCTTCCTGATTGTACTAAATTATATTCCTTGTACAATACAGTACAGTTTTTAGAGGGCATTTTAAATTTATTGTTTTGAACATTTTTCCAGTAAACAATGAAACAAAATGCATGCACCAATAATGACAAAACTGCCCAGTTCAGAACATTTCCATCATAAAAGTCTACTCAAACTTCTACAGTCCACCATTATCAGTAAATGCGCACAATCTCTGAAGAAGTAAAAGTCATCTAAATAATTCCACATTAAAGAAATCTGTGTCTCCACCTGCACCATACTCTCCTGTGCTATCTCCTGCACTAGTCTCTTGAAATCAGCCTGCCTTGGGGAATGAACTCATTCTGAAAGCTTGCAGTGGCAATCTCAAAGCCTAATCTCCCTGCAACCAGTCTCACGTTAAACAGAAACACCATACTCTCCTGTGCTATCTCCTGCACTAGTCTCTTGAAATCAGCCTGCCTTGGGGAATGAACTCATTCTGAAAGCTTGCAGTGGCAATCTCAAAGCCTAATCTCCCTGCAACCAGTCTCACGTTAAACAGAAACACCATACTCTCCTGTGCTATCTCCTGCACTAGTCTCTTGAAATCAGCCTGCCTTGGGAATGAACTCATTCTGAAAGCTTGCAGTGGCAATCTCAAAGCCTAATCTCCCTGCAACCAGTCTCACGTTAAACAGAAACACCATACTCTCCTGTGCTATCTCCTGCACTAGTCTCTTGAAATCAGCCTGCCTTGGCGAATTAACTCATTCTGAAAGCTTGCAGTGGCAATCTCAAAGCCTAATCTCCCTGCAACCAGTCTCACGTTAAACAGAAACACCATACTCTCCTGTGCTATCTCCTGCACTAGTCTCTTGAAATCAGCCTGCCTTGGGGAATGAACTCATTCTGAAAGCTTGCAGTGGCAATCTCAAAGCCTAATCTCCCTGCAACCAGTCTCACGTTAAACAGAAACACCATACTCTCCTGTGCTATCTCCTGCACTAGTCTCTTGAAATCAGCCTGCCTTGGGGAATGAACTCATTCTGAAAGCTTGCAGTGGCAATCTCAAAGCCTAATCTCCCTGCAACCAGTCTCACGTTAAACAGAAACACCATACTCTCCTGTGCTATCTCCTGCACTAGTCTCTTGAAATCAGCCTGCCTTGGGGAATGAACTCATTCTGAAAGCTTGCAGTGGCAATCTCAAAGCCTAATCTCCCTGCAACCAGTCTCACGTTAAACAGAAAGTATGTTGTTGGTCTCTATATCCTGCCTATATTTTCTGTAAACCATTGTAATACATCCTTCCAGAGAACCAAACGTAGGCTTCAGGCCAGCACAGACAGCAGTCTCCACCGCCTTTCCTTAACTTATATATTACCCACATACCTCCTAACCCACACAGTACTCCCTATTACTTGTAGTCACCCCCTTCTAGTTACACAACCAGACAGTCTCCTTCTTTTATCTCCTGTAATATCAAACCTGGACAAAGGTGACACCCCACAACCCAGCTTTATCTCTTGGGTACCTCCTGCCCACGTGCTTTATTTCACAAATCCTTGAATTCCTAAGACTACCTAACCTACTAGTTCTTCATTCTTGTCTTACCCGGGTTACATCCACCACCCCACTCTTTGACTTCTTACTAAACTCTGCTCTTGCTTACTGCATACAGCTCCTCTGATTGTTTTCCTGACAAAAGTTTTACTAACTGTTTCCACCCACTCTACCCTATCCTACCTTTCCTTTTCTTCTATATCCCTTGTATTTAAACCCTCATCCCTCGTACTTCAACCTGCCTTTCTCAATCCTTTCCTTCCTTACCCTCTCTTACCATTCTGTTCTTCTTACCCTCGTCTTTCACCTCTTCCCATCCTTCTTTAGTCTACAAGCCTCAGAGTAAGGATTATCCCTAGCCCCTCCTAGCTGTACCTATCACTCACCTCTACCCCCTCCCCTCTTCACCTTTTTTAGCCTCTGAAATCCCATAAACACCCTGGGACCTGCGAGGCGCCATCTTTAATATCCAGATATTAGCCCTGACTGCTGTCTGCTCCTGTCCCTGTGTCTCCACCTGGTATGTAATAGTTGATTGTTGATATTTCTGCCTATGTAAGGTGTACTGTCTAACTGTGTATCCTTAAAGTTGCTGCATTTAATATATTCTTGCATACTATCTTTGCGATGCTGTTCAAATGAATTTTAAACTGGAAACTTAACTGTATAATTTCACTTGTTCAATATTGTTTGTGTACTATTTACATATTGCAATATCTTTGCATTGTGCGAGTGTAAAGCTCCTAAAGCTGTAACGACTATCTGTTTGCCTTAGCTGTTTCTTTATAGCTATATGCGTCTTAATTTCCTATCACAGCATCCCGTATTTGTATCCCCACGTGGAGCTATTTTTTTTTATCTGGGCGTCCTGTACATAGTCGTCATCCAAGCCTACATTTAGGCACCTTTATTACAACGACTTTCCACGTAGACCATTAGTAACACTGGTTAATAGATGAATAGCAGATTTAACCGTATAAACGGCTTCTTATTTACAATCTGCGGTCTGACGACAGTCAGCATTGGACCTTCTGACTAGCGACTCCCACGAGGAGCATCTCTATGCATGCTCTGTAAGGGAAAACTAGGGTTAGATATGTGAGTTGCTTAAATTTTATTTTTTAATAATTTGTAAAGCTCTCCCTGACTAGCTCTTGCGAAGAGCATTCCAAGGCACGTGGAGTGCGACTCAGAGTAGAGGCAGTGAAGCTTGAGCTTCAACTTCTGAATGCCTTCTTAAATCCCAACGATATGTTGTTTTTTTGTAGTTAACATCCCCATGTTTGAGCCTCGCTAAATAACGCTTGTACTGAGCGGCTTACTTTTATGATAGCAAACGGAGTTGACTTGTCTGCCTGGAAGGTAGAGACATGCTATATGTGCTGTGACTCTTAAGGTTTAGCTGTTAACACAATACACTACATTTGTACCTCTCCTAGGGTTACACATGTGAAATGCTTTTAAAACTTTTGTACTCTATTAAGGTATTCAAGGCCACCTCCAATGAAGGGCATTTCTAAGCATGCAGGTACACAGGTACTCCATGTAAAGCCCATATAGCTAGCTCCTCTGAGTACCATATCCTTCAATTAGCTGGGGACAGCTCCTTGAGCTGTTTTTTGCTAAAGCTGATATACTCGCATTTCAGTGCTGATGCGCTTCCTTAGCTAATAAGGGACCCATCAACAAATCATAGAATCTCGTATCTTGAATTGGTGTTATCACTATTTAACTGCAATACTCTATACCTCCTACTCTGCAGTATCATAAACATATTGACTGGTTAAGATAATTATTAGGTTAGTCTTTCTTAAAACAGATTGATTTAAATGTGATAGTAATGGGCTACCAAGCCTGGATATAAAGTCCAGATATTGAATTTGTCTATGTAGTAATGCTTGTATTAATGGCTATTTTTTATAACTAGAGTTTGCTGTTTAGCTGAAGGTGGAATTGTGGATTAAGTCTTACTAAGCTTGAAACAGTGTAGTACTGCAGTATATTGTTGTTGAGTTACTGTTTTTATAGAGGCAAGATTGCTATTTATGTTATGTATCTATGATAACTGTTATAAATGTTTGCAAACCTACCCAACATGTCCTAACTCTTGCTTTTGCTCCCCTCTCCATTGTTGTTTTTTCTCTCTCCTCTCAGCACCATACTCTCCTGTGCTATCTCCTGCACTAGTCTCTTGAAATCAGCCTGCCTTGGGGAATGAACTCATTCTGAAAGCTTGCAGTGGCAATCTCAAAGCCTAATCTCCCTGCAACCAGTCTCACGTTAAACAGAAACACCATACTCTCCTGTGCTATCTCCTGCACTAGTCTCTTGAAATCAGCCTGCCTTGGGGAATGAACTCATTCTGAAAGCTTGCAGTGGCAATCTCAAAGCCTAATCTCCCTGCAACCAGTCTCACGTTAAACAGAAAGTATGTTGTTGGTCTCTATATCCTGCCTATATTTTCTGTAAACCATTGTAATACATCCTTCCAGAGAACCAAACGTAGGCTTCAGGCCAGCACAGACAGCAGTCTCCACCGCCCTTTCCTTAACTTATATATTACCCACATACCTCCTAACCCACACAGTACTCCCTATTACTTGTAGTCACCCCCTTCTAGTTACACAACCAGACAGTCTCCTTCTTTTATCTCCTGTAATATCAAACCTGGACAAAGGTGACACCCCACAACCCAGCTTTATCTCTTGGGTACCTCCTGCCCACGTGCTTTATTTCACAAATCCTTGAATTCCTAAGACTACCTAACCTACTAGTTCTTCATTCTTGTCTTACCCGGGTTACATCCACCACCCCACTCTTTGACTTCTTACTAAACTCTGCTCTTGCTTACTGCATACAGCTCCTCTGATTGTTTTCCTGACAAAAGTTTTACTAACTGTTTCCACCCACTCTACCCTATCCTACCTTTCCTTTTCTTCTATATCCCTTGTATTTAAACCCTCATCCCTCGTACTTCAACCTGCCTTTCTCAATCCTTTCCTTCCTTACCCTCTCTTACCATTCTGTTCTTCTTACCCTCGTCTTTCACCTCTTCCCATCCTTCTTTAGTCTACAAGCCTCAGAGTAAGGATTATCCCTAGCCCCTCCTAGCTGTACCTATCACTCACCTCTACCCCCTCCCCTCTTCACCTTTTTTAGCCTCTGAAATCCCATAAACACCCTGGGACCTGCAGGCGCCATCTTTAATATCCAGATATTAGCCCTGACTGCTGTCTGCTCCTGTCCCTGTGTCTCCACCTGGTATGTAATAGTTGATTGTTGATATTTCTGCCTATGTAAGGTGTACTGTCTAACTGTGTATCCTTAAAGTTGCTGCATTTAATATATTCTTGCATACTATCTTTGCGATGCTGTTCAAATGAATTTTAAACTGGAAACTTAACTGTATAATTTCACTTGTTCAATATTGTTTGTGTACTATTTACATATTGCAATATCTTTGCATTGTGCGAGTGTAAAGCTCCTAAAGCTGTAACGACTATCTGTTTGCCTTAGCTGTTTCTTTATAGCTATATCGTCTTAATTTCCTATCACAGCATCCCGTATTTGTATCCCCACGTGGAGCTATTTTTTTTTATCTGGGCGTCCTGTACATAGTCGTCATCCAAGCCTACATTTAGGCACCTTTATTACAACGACTTTCCACGTAGACCATTAGTAACACTGGTTAATAGATGAATAGCAGATTTAACCGTATAAACGGCTTCTTATTTACAATCTGCGGTCTGACGACAGTCAGCATTGGACCTTCTGACTAGCGACTCCCACGAGGAGCATCTCTATGCATGCTCTGTAAGGGAAAACTAGGGTTAGATATGTGAGTTGCTTAAATTTTATTTTTTAATAATTTGTAAAGCTCTCCCTGACTAGCGCCTCTTGCGAAGAGCATTCCAAGGCATGTGGGTACGCAGCGACTCAGAGTAGAGGCAGTGAAGCTTGAGCTTCAACTTCTGAATGCCTTCTTAAATCCCAACGATATGTTGTTTTTTTGTAGTTAACATCCCCATGTTTGAGCCTCGCTAAATAACGCTTGTACTGAGCGGCTTACTTTTATGATAGCAAACGGAGTTGACTTGTCTGCCTGGAAGGTAGAGACATGCTATATGTGCTGTGACTCTTAAGGTTTAGCTGTTAACACAATACACTACATTTGTACCTCTCCTAGGGTTACACATGTGAAATGCTTTTAAAACTTTTGTACTCTATTAAGGTATTCAAGGCCACCGCCTCCAATGAAGGGCATTTCTAAGCATGCAGGTACACAGGTACTCCATGTAAAGCCCATATAGCTAGCTCCTCTGAGTACCATATCCTTCAATTAGCTGGGGACAGCTCCTTGAGCTGTTTTTTGCTAAAGCTGATATACTCGCATTTCAGCGCTGATGCGCTTCCTTAGCTAATAAGGGACCCATCAACAAATCATAGAATCTCGTATCTTGAATTGGTGTTATCACTATTTAACTGCAATACTCTATACCTCCTACTCTGCAGTATCATAAACATATTGACTGGTTAAGATAATTATTAGGTTAGTCTTTCTTAAAACAGATTGATTTAAATGTGATAGTAATGGGCTACCAAGCCTGGATATAAAGTCCAGATATTGAATTTGTCTATGTAGTAATGCTTGTATTAATGGCTATTTTTTATAACTAGAGTTTGCTGTTTAGCTGAAGGTGGAATTGTGGATTAAGTCTTACTAAGCTTGAAACAGTGTAGTACTGCAGTATATTGTTTTTGAGTTACTGTTTTTATAGAGGCAAGATTGCTATTTATGTTATGTATCTATGATAACTGTTATAAATGTTTGCAAACCTACCCAACATGTCCTAACTCTTGCTTTTGCTCCCCTCTCCATTGTTGTTTTTTCTCTCTCCTCTCAGCACCATACTCTCCTGTGCTATCTCCTGCACTAGTCTCTTGAAATCAGCCTGCCTTGGGAATGAACTCATTCTGAAAGCTTGCAGTGGCAATCTCAAAGCCTAATCTCCCTGCAACCAGTCTCACGTTAAACAGAAACACCATACTCTCCTGTGCTATCTCCTGCACTAGTCTCTTGAAATCAGCCTGCCTTGGGGAATGAACTCATTCTGAAAGCTTGCAGTGGCAATCTCAAAGCCTAATCTCCCTGCAACCAGTCTCACGTTAAACAGAAAGTATGTTGTTGGTCTCTATATCCTGCCTATATTTTCTGTAAACCATTGTAATACATCCTTCCAGAGAACCAAACGTAGGCTTCAGGCCAGCACAGACAGCAGTCTCCACCGCCCTTTCCTTAACTTATATATTACCCACATACCTCCTAACCCACACAGTACTCCCTATTACTTGTAGTCACCCCCTTCTAGTTACACAACCAGACAGTCTCCTTCTTTTATCTCCTGTAATATCAAACCTGGACAAAGGTGACACCCCACAACCCAGCTTTATCTCTTGGGTACCTCCTGCCCACGTGCTTTATTTCACAAATCCTTGAATTCCTAAGACTACCTAACCTACTAGTTCTTCATTCTTGTCTTACCCGGGTTACATCCACCACCCCACTCTTTGACTTCTTACTAAACTCTGCTCTTGCTTACTGCATACAGCTCCTCTGATTGTTTTCCTGACAAAAGTTTTACTAACTGTTTCTACCCGCTCCGTTCGCCCTGCGGGCTCACTCCGCTCCCCTCCCTACCCCCAAATCCCACCCACCCCCAGGGGTCCTACCTTTATACTTCCTAGACCACACCTCTTCCTCCATCCCACCCCTTCCTCTGTCATCACTTCCTACCCTCACCTCCATCCCACCACTCTAATCCTATCACACAGCATATTCTTTCATCCTACTCTATACAAACACTCCTCTCTCTATACTGCCTCCCTACACTCTACTTCAGCTATCCACATCCACTAACTTTATCCTAACACATCACACTCCCACATTTAATTGATACTACCCTCTCTCCCTTCTCCTCCTAATACTGTCTAAGCTTCCACCTTCTTATTACCAACTAATACTCTTACAATGATGAATCAAAACATCCCACCCTTTATCTCACTATTACTTATACTATTACTACTACCTTCCTTAATGCTCACTCATCTACTCACCTTCCTTGAAAACCCACTTGACCCACTGCTGTATTATCCCAAAACAGAAACGATCACACTAAACTCACACCCACAACTTACACATGCTAATATCACATTCTCTTCTAAATACATACTTCCTAAATTTCATCGAACACAACACACAAAATATAATAACCTCAATCCCAGGAAATGTCTATTTCATTACAGTAGAATCCACTACCATTACTTTCTAAACATACTACTCTCTTTAAAAGATGGCGACATCCACACTATCCCAGATCCTTTAACTTCTCCTTCTTCATCCCTCAACTCCAAAAGTATCCTACCCATATATTTTCCAAACAATCTAACTCCCTTACTATTGCTCATCTTAATATACGCAGCATAAACAATAAAATTACCCAATTACAAGCCCTGACTGAAATCTACTCCTTTGATATTCTATGCTTAACAGAAACCTGGTTAAAACCTACAACCAAAGACAATCAGATCATCCCACCGGGATATAATATCCTAAGACTTGACCGAACTTCCAAAAGAGGTGGAGGAGTTGCTATCCTATATAAACCTCACCTACATGTAACCACCTATGACCTCGAACTACCTCTAGACTCCAGTGCAGAGATTCTTATCTCTAAACTCCTTATTAACAATTCCAAATCTATCTATATCATCTGTCTGTACATACCCCCTGGTAACAACATAGCAACTATGGAATCTATTCTCTCCTGGCTATCCCAAAACATACCTCAAGAAACAATAATCCTAGGTGATACAAATATAGACTGGACCTCCTTCTGCAGTAACCTCCCTTCCAACCACATAAACCTATATGGGTATTCCCAAACTATCACCTCCCCTACCAGGACAAATAAATCCAATAAGAAATCTAGCCTTTTAGACTGGATTCTGATTAACCGTCTTTCCATACTTATGAATCAGGAACCCTCCCAGATGATTTAAGTGACCACTCCCTTACCTATATAATCAGACATAAAACTAGCTGTCCCTCTCCCACATCCACAATAAGCATCAGATCCAAAAAGAACTTTAACTCTGAACTATTCCAGATGGAACTAAAAGCATGTAACTGGTCACCACTACAAACTTTATCCTTAGATGAAGCCGTTACTTACTTTAACACCAACTTCCTTACCATCCTGAACCACCATGCCCCAACCAGACAAATTAGAACAAAAACCAAACATGCACCATGGCTCTCTAAAGAAACCAAACAAAAAATCAAAGATAGAAACAAACAATGGATAATATGGAAAAAGACTCAAAGTCCCATCCACCAACAAACCTTCAAACAACTAAGAAACCAAACCAAAAAAGCTGTAATATTAGATAAAAACTACTACCTACTATCCCAACAAGTGAATCACTCCAAACCACAAAAGTTCTGGTCCAGCATCAATCAACTACTCCACCCAGGAAAATCAGCCACTCCTAGCCCTCAAAATACTGAACACAAAACTTCAATAAATATAGCTAATGATTTTAACACATTCTTCACTAACACTATACAAACACTAGCTAGCCAGCTCTCACCTCAGAACTTCACTTTACCTACTAAAAAAACAAACTGTTCTCCCTCCTTTCAACTTCACCCCGTCCCTACATCATATGTGCTTACCCTCCTTCAGAAATTGAAACCATGCTCTCCCTCAGCAGACCAACTACCTGCAGAATTTCTGCAACTAGCTGCTAAAGCCATTGCCCTCCCAATATCAATCCTGATCAACAGAACCATTACTGAAAGCTATATCCCTTCTATATGGAAAATCTCCCATATTATCCCCTCCACAAAGGTGGCCAATCTACCGAGCTTTCCAATTATCGACCTATTGCCCTCCTCTCACCTCTAGCTAAGATCATGGAAAATGCATCCACAAACAACTGCTTCAACACTTAACACAAAATAACCTTCTAGCTAACTGCCAGCATGGTTTTAGACCTTCACATAGTACCTCCACTGCCCTTCTCTCCTTCACAGATACTATCAACAAACACCGTAGTCTAAACAAACTCTCTTCTGCCCTATTCATTGACTTATCTAAAGCCTTTGACATGGTGAATCACCAAATTCTTATTACCATAATAAAATCCCTATCACTTGACACATCCTCCATACAGTGGTTCCAGTCCTACCTTGACAATAGACAGCAGGCAGTACTATGGCACAAGTCCCTCTCTACCCACTTACCAGTCAACCTCGGTGTCCCCAAGGATCCATCCTTGGACCTCTACTCTTTTCCATTTTCATCAATGACCTCCACCTAGCCATCCCTCAAGCCTCATGTATACAATATGCAGACGATTCTACACTTATATGCTCAGCCTCATCCTCTTCAGACCTCCTATACCTTACCCAACAAGTCTTCAACACAGTAGAGAAATGGTTTACTCACAGATGCCTTCTCTTAAACCCCAAAAAGACCAAACTCCTTCTATTCTCTCCCACCAGCAAATACCCCCCATTGGATTTCACAGTCACTTCTATCAACAAGACTATTATATCTCCTGAAGCTACCACTAAACTACTAGGAGTCACCATCGACAATAAACTAAACTTCGATATACATATAAACAATACTATAAAATCAGTTAATAAAAAATTGGGCTCCCTGTATCAGATTAAATCTTTTCTCATACCCTCTGCTCGTACAATAATAGCACACACACATCTAATATCTCCTCTTCTATATGCCTCACCCATCTTTACTAAACTATCTAAACACAACCTCAGCAAACTGGAAAGGTCCTATAATAACATCGCCAGATTTGCCACAGGAAACCCATTTCGAACCCATCATTGCCTCAATTTAAAACAGCTTGGCTGGCTTGAACTACAGAACCTAATCAAATTCAATCAACTAACTATAGCTCACAAAACCCTTTACACACCATCCAAAACACCAGCTCTATCCACACTAATCACTCCCTACAAGAACCTAGATTCCCTTAGGTCTTCACATAAACTCTTAGCTAGTTCTACCAAAACAAACAACAAGGCCGGTGACTCTCTTTTTTCAAATACAGTAGGGAAAGCCTGGAATCTCCTACCAAATGACATTTCTACACTTCCCTCACTATCCATTTTCAAAAATAATCTGAAAGTATATCTCAAATCTCACTGGCTATGTTACTGTTCCAAACCTGACTAGCTCTATAGTCACCCTAAACTCTGATCTTCCCCTTCTTTTCCTTCAGAAAAAAAAAAAAAAAAAAAAAAAAAAAAATATGTTTTTTGGTTCTGCCATATTAACTGCATCTACTGTTAAGAGTTAATTCTATACTGACAATTTACTTTGAATTGTTAGAATTTATCCTGTAAATCAGTCTGTTTTTGCTTGTATTTTTTGTATTGATTTTGTTTATATGCTTAACTCACAGAAATTTGTTAATTTAGCTGTATTTACCTAGGAGCTTTTCTCCCCGGGCCTCTACTGAAAATGGACATGTATCCAGTTAGACTAGCCCGGTAAACAAATGTAAAATAAATAAATAATAAATAAACTAATGAAGAGGTTGCTGCTAGCAAACACCTTTATATTTGATGGTTTCATCGAAAAATAAAGTGTCTGTTGCTCCTGAGGAATAAATTGCCTATATTACATTAAAAAAATGATAAGCTAATAATATTGCAATAGGAAATGGATGGCAAACCGATAACAGGTTCATAGTATATTTGCCAAAAAGGACATTCTCAGTATGGCAGCACCCACCCCTTGTGGGAGTAGAACCCACAGCTTTTTGCATCAACAGCTAGTACACAACCTGTTGTGCTATTAACAATGCAATCAGACTCAACATAAGCATCACTAAACGTCTCTTCCTCTGCAGCTCTCAGCTCCTTGTAAAAATCTACTCAATACTCAACTGCATCTCAATTTTGCAGCACAAGAAATCTGGAAAAAGCCAAAATGTATTGGGGGGGGGTTCAAAAGCCCCAAAACCATAGACACATTAAACATTGCTTGTATAATCTTGGAAAGTTGCTAGAATAAAATGCTATGTTACCACCATACATTTTACTGTCAAGGTCCCTGTGCAAACCAGTCAGAGCAACATACCACTACGCCAAATCAGCTGCTTTGTGAAAGAGAGAAAGATTGAAACTTAAATGGCTATCATTTAGTGAATTCAGGTCTCACCATAGCTGTCAACCTCTTTTTGCACAAAACACCTGGACAAACCCAGGAATGAGGGAATACAGCCCTCAAACATATTCAGTAAATTCAGTTCTTGCCATAGCTGTCAACCTTAGCACAAAAAAACCTGGACGAAGCCAATAATGGGGAAATACAGTTCCAAAAATAGGGACAAATTTCAAATATTCATCTTATAAATGTAGACAATTGCTAGAATAAAAGGTTTTATGTTACTATGTATTTTCTGAAGAATATAAAGTCTGAAATTCAAATGCCTGTCAATTTTACTTATTTAACATTTGTTAACCAGGAAAGTCTGATGGAACAAAAACAATTTTCAGCAGAGGCCCAGGGAGAAATACTGCACGCACATGTCTTTGTAAAATGGCGGGACACCAGAGCAAACCCATGAAGGAGTTGCAGACTCCACACAGAAGGCACCACAGCAAGAATCAAACCAAAGAACCCGTAGCTGTGAGGCAACAATGCTACCACTGCACCATCAAATACTTAACGAATTAAACATTCAGAAACCTGAAGTCTAAAATTCAAATGCCTGTCAATTTTATTTAACATTTGTTAAGGACAGTCTGACTTGGAACAAAAAAAGAATTTTCAGCAGAGGCCCAGGAAGAAATAATGCAGACACATGTCTTTGTAACATGGGAGGACACAAAAGAAAACCCACACAAACAAAGGGAGAAGATGCAGACATCACATGGAAGGCATCCCAGCCAAGAATCAAACCTGAGTACCTATAGCTCTGAGGCAACGATGCTACCACTGCACCATCACATATCTAAGCATATATATAGTTAGAAACCACATATATTATGAGGAACAGAACAGATCAAATATGAGGCAAAAATCTGTAAAGTTTTTACAAATGGTGGTGGGTAGAGAATTCAGGCCCTTACCACCTGCATACAAGGTACAGGGTTCAAGCCTGAGGTATTCCCTACCACACTACCATGAGTTTGCTCTAGCCACCAGTATATAGCAACTGGGGCATTTCACACACATTGCTGATGAGCAACCCAGATATCTGAACAGTCCACACACTGCTCACCTTGCAGACAAGCAACCCTAGATATCCGAACAGTCCAAATCCACGCTGGTGTACATTAGCTGCTCACAATTGATCCAGCACACTTCATTAGCTGCTACATACATCTTGATTGGTCCAGCCTACTGCAGTCAGGAGTGCCTCCATTCCATGACATCACCACCACACAGACTGCTGAGAAAGCAGTCTGAGAGTGTTCCTGTGTATCTAGAGCATGCACAGAGCACTTCCAGGAATTACAGTGTTTGTTTCTTAGTTTTATTTTTATTTGTTTTCTAGGTGGGAAGGCTGCAGTACTGCAGTCGTATAGCACGAGCCACCCCTGGTGGTCACCAGATACTAAGCTGTGATCTACAAAGTTAATGTGGTCACCAGATACTAAGCTGTGCTCTACAGAGTTAATGTGGTCACCAGACACTAATCTGTGCTCTACGGGGTTAATGTGGTCAACAGATACTAAGCTGTGCTCTGCAGAGTTATTACAGCCTTCAAATTCCAAGCTGTGCTCTACAGAGTTAATATGGTCACCAAATACTAAGCTGTGCTCTACACAGTTAATGTGGTCACCAGATACTAAATTGTGCTCTACAGAGTTAATGTGGTCACCAGATACTAAGCTGTGCTTTACAGAGTTAATGTGGTCACTACATACTTAGTTGTGAGCTACAAAGTTAATGTGGTCACCAGATAGTAAGCTGTGCTCTGCAGAGTTAATGTGGTCACCAGACACTAATCTGTGCTCTACAGGGTTAATGTGCTCATCCAATTCTAAGCCATGCTCTACAAAGTTAATGTGGTCACCAGGTTCTAAGCTGTGCTCCACAGTGTTAATTTGGTCACCAGATAATAAGCTGTGCTCTACAGAGTTAATGTGGTCATGAGATACTAAATTGTGCTCTACGAAGTTACTGGGGTCACCAGATACTAAGCTGTGCTCTACAGAGTTAATGTGGTGACCAGATACTAAGCTATGCTCTACAGAGTTAATGAGGTCACCAGATACTAAGCTGTCTTCTACAGAGTTAATGTGGTCACCAGATACTAAACTGTGCTCTACAGAGTTAATGTGGTCACCAGACACTAAAATGTCCTCTACAAAGTTAATGTGGACACCAGATACTAAACTGTGCTCTACAGAGTTAATTTGGTCACCAGATACTAAGCTGTGTGCTGCAGAGTTAATACATGCTCCAGATTCCAAGTTGTGCTATACAAAGTTAATGTGGTCACCAGATACTAAGCTGTGCTCTTCAGAGTTAATGTGGTCACCAGATACTAAGCTGTGCTCTACAGAGTTAATGTGGTCACCAGATACTAAGCAATGCTCTACAGAGTTAATGTGGTCACCACATAGTAATTTGTGCTCTACAGAGTTAATGTTGTCACTAGATACTAAGCTGTGCTTTACAGATTTAATGTGGACACCAGATACTAAGCTGTGCTCTGTGGAGTCAATACAGCCTCCAGTTTCCAAGCTGTGCTCTACAGAGTCAATGTGGTCACCAGATTCCAAGCTTTACACTACAGAGTTACTGTGGTCACCAGATAATAAGCTGTACTCTACAGAGTTAATGTGGTCACCACATACTAAGCTGTGGTCTACAGAGTTAATGTGTTCACCAGATACTAAGCTGTGCTCTACATAGGTAATGTGGTGACCAGATACAAAGCTGTGATCTACAGAGTTAATGTGGTCACCAGATACTAAGCTGTTCTAAACAGAGTTATTGTGGTCAACAGATACTAAATTGTACTCTACAGAGTTAATGTGGTCACCTGATACTAAGTTGTGCTCTACAGCGCTAATTTGGTCACCAGATACTAAGCTGTGCTATAGAGAGTTAATGTAGTCACCAGATACTAAGCTGCTTTCTGCAGAGTTAATACACGCTCCAGATTCCAAGTTGTGCTATGCAGAGTTAATTTGGTCACCAGATAATAAGCTGTTCTCTACAGAGTTAATGTGGTCACCACATACTAAGCTGTGCTCTACAGAGTTAATGTGGTCACCAGATAGTAAGCTGTGCTCATCAGAGCTAATGAGGTCACCAGATACTAAGCTATGCTCTACACAGTTAATTTGGTCACCAGATGCTAAGCTGTGATCTACAGAGTTAATGTGGTCACCAGATACTAAGCTGTGCTCTACAGGGTTAATGTGGTCACCAGATACTAAGCTGTGCTCATCAGGGTTAATGGGGTTACTAGATACTAAGCTATGCTCCTCAGAGTTAATGTGGTCACCATATAGTAAGCTGTGCTGTACAGAGATAATGTGGTCACCAGATACTAAGCTGTGCTTTACAGATTTAATGTGGTCACCAGATACTAAGTTGTGCTTTGTGGAGTCAATACAGCCTCCTGTTTCCAAGCTATGCTCTACAGAGTTAATGTGGTCACCAAATTCCACGCTGTACACTACAGAGTTACTGTGGTCACCAGATACTAAGTTGTGCTCTACAGAGTTATTGTGGTCACCACATATTAAGCTGTGGTCTAGAGTTAATGTGTTGACCATATACTAAGCTGTGCTCTACAGAGTTAATGTGGTCACCAGATTCCAAGCTGTGCTCTACAGTTAATGTGATGACCAGATACTAAACTGTGCTCTACAGAGTTAATGTGGTCACCAGATACTAAGCTGTGCTTTACAGAGTTAATGTGGTCACCAGATACTAAACTGTGTTCTATAGAGTTAATGTGGTCACCAGATACTAAACTGTACTCTACAGTGTTAATTTGGTCACCAGATTCTAAACTGTGCTCTACAGAGTTAATTTGATCAGCAGATAATATGCTGTGCTTTACAGAGTTATTGTGGTCACCAGATACTAAACTGTGCTCTACAGAGTTAATGTGGTCACCAGATACTAAGCTGTGCTCTACAGAGTTAATGTGGTCACCAGATACTAAACTTTGGAAAGAAAAAAGAACGCCAAAAAATAACTAACACAAATAACCAGCAAATGAAAGATGGAACTCAGTAAATAGCGTAACCAGTAGTTTAATACCCGCTTTCGTAAAAACTTCTTCAGAATACAAAAAAGACCATGATTCAATACATTTAAATACTCAAACAATTAACAACCAATTACTTAATTAAAATCAATCAACCTAATTATTAAAAAAAATACATTCTATTTTTAAAAAAACCAAAAGGAATTTGTTTCCTTATTCACTTGTAATTTCCTATGTTTTAAAAAACATTTTATATTAATGTAATCATTGAGACCAGGGAACTTGTCCGATTTGAGTTTTATCTGCCACACAGTTTCACGCTGTTCTAAGAAATTCTTATAATCTCCTGCCCTAAGATCAGCATGTGCAACTTCCAAAACTGAAAATAAAAATTTCTTGTATCCATTACAAGTTTTGGTGTGTTTATACAAGGCATTGTTTTCATCACACGTCTTAATACTATAAATGTGCTCTCTAATTCTAACATTTAAACTGCGAGTGGTCATGCCTATGTAGTATGCAGAGCAACCAGAACATTGACCAATATAAACCACCCCCTTAGTTTTACAATCAACATAACAGGGTACTTTAAAAGTCCTATCAAATGTGTCTATTTTAATGTAAGGTCCCTCTGAGATGAATCGACACATGTTGCAACTATAGCAAACATGCATGCCAATCTTGTTGGTATTGATAGTTGATGGCACTAAGGTGCTGTTTTCCAAAATTCCCTTTAAATTATGACTGTTCCTAAAGACAAATTTAGGACCTTCCCCTAGAATCCTTTTGATGTCCTCATTACCATTGATAATCTTCCAGTTGTCAACAACAATCTGGCTAATCAAAGATCCATCAGAACTGGTATCAAAGGAACACAAGGTGTCGATGTTGTAACCATTCCCTTGGCCATTCTGATGCTGACCGTTGTTGAAAGAACTAGGAAAGTCAATGATGGGCCTAAAAATACTGTCACGTTTACTAAGAATCTCTTCACTAACCAGTGTTAACTCCTGGAAATCATACCCTCGATGTGTAAATAAAGACAAAACTGTATGAAATTCTTCTATCAAGTCACCCCGTTTGGATGTCATCCTACTCACTCGTATAAACTGCCCTCGAGGAATGTTCCTGATGGTGTGTTTAGGGTGGTTGCTGGAGTGGTGCAAATACCCATTAGTGAAGGTCTCCTTACGGTGAATCCTACTGTGTATTCGTTGTTCATCTGTATCCCAATATAAACATACATCTAAAAAATTCACTATGGTACCAATATTTCCCAAGGTGAACTTCACGTAGTTAGAGATAGAATTCATGACATTAAAAAACTCATCAACTACAGTGGAATCACCTTCAATGATGAAAAATAAATCGTCAATGTAACGACAAAAAAACTGAATATTAAATTCACGTTTCAAAATGGGTAACGCTTCACACTCCCAAAAAGCCATTACTATGTTCGCAAAGGCGGGGGCTGCTGGAGACCCCATCGCTACCCCCTTCTTCTGTCTGTAATAGCTGTTACCAAAAAGAAAAATGTTATTTTCTAAAATTAACTCTAAAAATAACCTAATGGTTGAAATAGCTCCAGCAGTAAATCTACCACCTTTTCTTGCTAGAAATTCACAAACTGCATCAATTCCTTCCAGGTGGGGAATACAAGTATATAAAGAAATAACATCAACTGTGAAAATGACATGCTTAGAAGGATCAAAAACGTGATCCTGTAAAAAAACACCAATTTTACTCAAAAAGTGCCAAGAATCTTTCACGTGAGATGGTTCACTCAATAAAGTGGGACCTAAAGTCAAATCAATCACTAAGGAGATACCTTCAGTGATAGAATGTGGGCATGAAACTATCGGCCTAAGGGGTGGATTGTTTACATCTTTGTGTGTTTTTGGAATTCCAAAAATCACCCCTATACGTGGCTCTGTCACAACACAAAAATCATACACCTCACTTGTTATGTCCCCTGTCATAAACAAACTATACAACTCAGAGTGTATCAAACGCACTCTACGTTTGTAATCAAAAAGAGTAATACTTTCATATTCCTCTGAATTGTTAATGATTTCTAACATTTTTGTCCGGTAAATGCTCTGGTCCATAATCACAATGTTGCCACCTTTATCGCTTTTCATGAATCTGAAGCGATGACATAAAGACTTCAGATTCGCGAGGGCAACCCTTTCATTCATAGATAAGTTATCTGTGACATGCCTCTTTGCACTCAAAATTTTGTTAACATCTGCAATACATTGTTCCTCAAATACTCTGATTGTATTATGCAAATGTGGGGTAAATGTAGAAGGTTTCACCAAGGACTTTTGAGGTTGTCCCTTCTTAGTTAAAAAATGCAAAGTATATTTTAAATTCAATTTCCTAGAAAACTTTTTGATATCAATAATAGTGTTAGTTAAGTTGGCCCTAAAGGTAGGGATAAAATTCAAACCATACTTCAAAACATTAAGCTCGCTTTCAGAAAAACAATGCTTTGTCAAATTAATTATGCTAAACTGGTCAAAAGTCCTTTCTAGGTTTCGTCCGTTGAAGAACTGGACCCCAAAAAGGTCCGGCTGCGGGTCAGAACAGTGTTCCTTTGATGTTGACCTCCCCTTTTGTTTAAAAAAGTGGAGTGAGAATTAGAACCAGAATTGGTGTTACCTACTGCATTGTTGCTAGCTTTAACTTTAGGCCGAACTGACCCTTCAACATTGACAACTTGTCCATTGGCTTCAATGTCCGTTACCTCAGTGTCAATAATTGCATCGTCAGTTGAAAAATTCTTGGCGTTGAAGGAGTCAATCCCTGACTCCTTAGTCAGTCGTCTGTCAGAGTCATTTCTAATTAAATTGTTCTCAAAATGCGTTGTACTACATCCCACACCTTCGCTGTTAACCCCAACTGAATCAGATGCTTTAGAAATAAGTGTGGAACGCCCAAAGGCATGCGAGGTCTGCTGCTTTGAGGTGAAACGGTTGTTTGTTTCACCTCTTGAAGCCTTTAGATACTCTTTGTTGGCAAAGTTGTCATATGCTGTGCCACTATCATAAGCGATAGTGTCACGGGTTATCTTAACCCGTTTGCGGTTGATGACCTCCGCTGTATGTTGTTCCAATTCTTTGTATAATACAGTTAAAAGTTCTCCAGCCTTGATGTCACCCACCAATTCCTTAAGTTCATTTTCTAACTGAATTATTTCAACTTTTAGATCAGCCATTTTAGTAACATTATTGTCGATTAGCAAGTTTAAAAAATTCATGCCAGCGGTGTTGAAAAAACAACTCAAAGTCTTGAAAAAGGGCGAAGCTTTAGTGACTCCGTTAGGGCATTTAAAAAATCTAAGGCCCTTGGGAACCATCCCCAAATCAATACAGTGTTTAAAATAACTATTTTCTATGTCCAAAGAACGATGTCTTTTTAACAAACTCACAAGCAAGTTTCGTTTGTTGCTGATGTCAATATGATTAAAACCACGTTTATCTTTACCTTGGTTGCCGAACGGATTCTGAATTCCGTTGAGAAAACCTTCTATTGTTTTGTGTCCTACATAGTTGTCCAAAGAAGACTTCTCTCGTGGACGAGACGCCACAGCCTGGCGATAATCCCTCTCACGCTTGTCTTCGGTCTCCACTACGGTGTTTAATTCAAAAAAAGAAGCGTTCGGACTCAGTTGTTCTTCAGTGCGTAGTTTAGTCATCGGAGAACGTTCGTTCTCATTGGACCTCTGCATTAAAACCTTCAAGGAACTTTTAATGTCCAATAAAGTGGCCATGAATAACTCACTTAAAGTGTTGGTAGCGGAGTTTGGCGTACCATGCACTGTCAAATCCAAAAGTTCATCATCTCTCACATCAGCCATGGCGAGAAAAACCAAGAAAAAAGAACGCCAAAAAATAACTAACACAAATAACCAGCAAATGAAAGATGGAACTCAGTAAATAGCGTAACCAGTAGTTTAATACCCGCTTTCATAAAAACTTCTTCAGAATACAAAAAAGACCATGATTCAATACATTTAAATACTCAAACAATTAACAACCAATTACTTAATTAAAATCAATCAACCTAATTATTAAAAAAAATACATTCTATTTTTAAAAAAACCAAAAGGAATTCGTTTCCTTATTCACTTGTAATTTCCTATGTTTTAAAAAACATTTTATATTAATGTAATCATTGAGACCAGGGAACTTGTCCGATTTGAGTTTTATCTGCCACACAGTTTCACGCTGTTCTAAGAAATTCTTATAATCTCCTGCCCTAAGATCAGCATGTGCAACTTCCAAAACTGAAAATAAAAATTTCTTGTATCCATTACAAGTTTTGGTGTGTTTATACAAGGCATTGTTAGAATTTGTCTTTAGGAACAGTCATAATTTAAAGGGAATTTTGGAAAACAGCACCTTAGTGCCATCAACTATCAATACCAACAAGATTGGCATGCATGTTTGCTATAGTTGCAACATGTGTCGATTCATCTCAGAGGGACCTTACATTAAAATAGACACATTTGATAGGACTTTTAAAGTACCCTGTTATGTTGATTGTAAAACTAAGGGGGTGGTTTATATTGGTCAATGTTCTGGTTGCTCTGCATACTACATAGGCATGACCACTCGCAGTTTAAATGTTAGAATTAGAGAGCACATTTATAGTATTAAGACGTGTGATGAAAACAATGCCTTGTATAAACACACCAAAACTTGTAATGGATACAAGAAATTTTTATTTTCAGTTTTGGAAGTTGCACATGCTGATCTTAGGGCAGGAGATTATAAGAATTTCTTAGAACAGCGTGAAACTGTGTGGCAGATAAAACTCAAATCGGACAAGTTCCCTGGTCTCAATGATTACATTAATATAAAATGTTTTTTAAAACATAGGAAATTACAAGTGAATAAGGAAACGAATTCCTTTTGTTTTTTTTAAAAATAGAATGTATTTTTTTTAATAATTAGGTTGATTGATTTTAATTAAGTAATTGGTTGTTAATTGAGTATTTAAATGTATTGAATCATGGTCTTTTTTGTATTCTGAAGAAGTTTTTACGAAAGCGGGTATTAAACTACTGGTTACGCTATTTACTGAGATACTAAACTGTGCTCTACAGAGTTAATGTGGTCACCAGATACTAAGCTGTGCTCTACAGAGTTAATGTGGTCACCAGATACTAAGCTGTGCTCTACAGAGTTAATGTGGTCACCAGATACTAAACTGTGCTCTACAGAGTTAATGTGGTCACCAGATACTAAGCTGTGCTCTACAGAGTTAATGTGGTCACCAGATACTAAGCTGTGCTCTACAGAGTTAATGTGGTCACCAGATTCCAAGCTGTGCTCTACAGAGTTAATGTGGTCACCAGATACTAAGCTGTGCTCTACAGAGTTAATGTGGTCACCAGATACTAAGCTGTGCTCTACAGAGTTAATGTGGTCACCAGATACTAAACTGTGCTCTACAGAGTTAATGTGGTCACCAGATACTAAGCTGTGCTCTACAGAGTTAATGTGGTCACCAGATACTAAGCTGTGCTCTACAGAGTTAATGTGGTCACCAGATACTAAGCTGTGCTCTACAGAGTTAATGTGGTCACCAGATACTAAGCTGTGCTCTACAGAGTTAATGTGGTCACCAGATACTAAGCTGTGCTCTACAGAGTTAATGTGGTCACCAGATACTAAGCTGTGCTCTACAGAGTTAATGTGGTCACCAGATACTAAGCTGTGCTCTACAGAGTTAATGTGGTCACCAGATACTAAGCTGTGCTCTACAGAGTTAATGTGGTCACGAGATACTAAGCCATGCTCTACAGAGTTAATAAACCCTCCAGATTCCAAGCTGTGCTCTAGAGAGTTAATGTGGTCACCAGATACTAAGCTGTGCTCTACAGAGTTAATGTGGTCACCAGATACTAAGCTGTGCTCTACAGAGTTAATGTGGTCACCAGATACTAAGCTGTGCTCTACAGAGTTAATGTGGTCACCAGATACTAAGCTGTGCTCTACAGAGTTAATGTGGTCACCAGATACTAAGCTGTGCTCTACAGAGTTAATGTGGTCACCAGATACTAAGCTGTGCTCTACAGAGTTAATGTGGTCACCAGATACTAAGCTGTGCTCTACAGAGTTAATGTGGTCACCAGATACTAAGCTGTGCTCTACAGAGTTAATGTGGTCACCAGATACTAAGCTGTGCTCTACAGAGTTAATGTGGTCACCAGATACTAAGCTGTGCTCTACAGAGTTAATGTGGTCACCAGATACTAAGCTGTGCTCTACAGAGTTAATGTGGTCACCAGATACTAAGCTGTGCTCTACAGAGTTAATGTGGTCACCAGATACTAAACTGTGCTCTACAGAGTTAATGTGGTCACCAGATACTAAGCTGTGCTCTACAGAGTTAATGTGGTCACCAGATACTAAGCTGTGCTCTACAGAGTTAATGTGGTCACCAGATACTAAGCTGTGCTCTACAGAGTTAATGTGGTCACCAGATACTAAGCTGTGCTCTACAGAGTTAATGTGGTCACCAGATACTAAGCTGTGCTCTACAGAGTTAATGTGGTCACCAGATACTAAGCTGTGCTCTACAGAGTTAATGTGGTCACCAGATACTAAGCTGTGCTCTACAGAGTTAATGTGGTCACCAGATACTAAACTGTGCTCTACAGAGTTAATGTGGTCACCAGATACTAAGCTGTGCTCTACAGAGTTAATGTGGTCACCAGATACTAAGCTGTGCTCTACAGAGTTAATGTGGTCACCAGATACTAAGCTGTGCTCTGTGGAGTTAATAGGTCCTCCAGATTCCAAGCTGTGCTCTACAGAGTTAATGTGGTCACCAGATACTAAGCTGTGCTCTACAGAGTTAATGTGGTCACCAGATACTAAGCTGTGCTCTACAGAGTTAATGTGGTCACCAGATACTAAGCTGTGCTCTACAGAGTTAATGTGGTCACCAGATACTAAGCTGTGCTCTACAGAGTTAATGTGGTCACCAGATACTAAGCTGTGCTCTACAGAGTTAATGTGGTCACCAGATACTAAGCTGTGCTCTACAGAGTTAATGTGGTCACCAGATACTAAGCTGTGCTCTACAGAGTTAATGTGGTCACCAGATACTAAGCTGTGCTCTACAGAGTTAATGTGGTCACCAGATACTAAGCTGTGCTCTACAGAGTTAATGTGGTCACCAGATACTAAGCTGTGCTCTACAGAGTTAATGTGGTCACCAGATACTAAGCTGTGCTCTACAGAGTTAATGTGGTCACCAGATACTAAGCTGTGCTCTACAGAGTTAATGTGGTCACCAGATACTAAGCTGTGCTCTACAGAGTTAATGTGATCACCAGATACTAAGCTGTGCTCTACAGAGTTAATAAACCCTTCAGATACCAAGCTGTGCTCTAGAGATCTAATGTGGTCACCAGATACTAAGCTGTGCTCTATAGAGTTATGTGGTCACCAGATAGTAAGCTGTGATCTACAGAGTTAATGTGTTCACCAGATACTAAGCTGTGGTCTACAGAGTTAATGTGGTCACCAGATACTAAGCTGTGCTCTACAGAGTTAATGTGGTCACCAGATACTAAGCTGTGCTCTACAGAGTTAATGTGGTCACCAGATACTAAGCTGTGCTCTACAGAGTTAATGTGGTCACCAGATACTAAGCTGTGCTCTACAGAGTTAATGTGGTCACCAGATACTAAGCTGTGCTCTACAGAGTTAATGTGGTCACCAGATACTAAGCTGTGCTCTACAGAGTTAATGTGGTCACCAGATACTAAGCTGTGCTCTACAGAGTTAATGTGGTCACCAGATACTAAGCTGTGCTCTACAGAGTTAATGTGGTCACCAGATACTAAGCTGTGCTCTACAGAGTTAATGTGGTCACCAGATACTAAGCTGTGCTCTACAGAGTTAATGTGGTCACCAGATACTAAGCTGTGCTCTACAGAGTTAATGTGGTCACCAGATACTAAGCTGTGCTCTACAGAGTTAATGTGGTCACCAGATACTAAGCTGTGCTCTACAGAGTTAATGTGGTCACCAGATACTAAGCTGTGCTCTACAGAGTTAATGTGGTCACCAGATACTAAGCTGTGCTCTACAGAGTTAATGTGGTCACCAGATACTAAGCTGTGCTCTACAGAGTTAATGTGGTCACCAGATACTAAGCTGTGCTCTACAGAGTTAATGTGGTCACCAGATACTAAGCTGTGCTCTACAGAGTTAATGTGGTCACCAGATACTAAGCTGTGCTCTACAGAGTTAATGTGGTCACCAGATACTAAGCTGTGCTCTACAGAGTTAATGTGGTCACCAGATACTAAGCTGTGCTCTACAGAGTTAATGTGGTCACCAGATACTAAGCTGTGCTCTACAGAGTTAATGTGGTCACCAGATACTAAGCTGTGCTCTACAGAGTTAATGTGGTCACCAGATACTAAGCTGTGCTCTACAGAGTTAATGTGGTCACCAGATACTAAGCTGTGCTCTACAGAGTTAATGTGGTCACCAGATACTAAGCTGTGCTCTACAGAGTTAATGTGGTCACCAGATTCCAAGCTGTGCTCTACAGAGTTAATGTGGTCACCAGATACTAAGCTGTGCTCTACAGAGTTAATGTGGTCACCAGATACTAAGCTGTGCTCTACAGAGTTAATGTGGTCACCAGATACTAAGCTGTGCTCTACAGAGTTAATGTGGTCACCAGATACTAAGCTGTGCTCTACAGAGTTAATGTGGTCACCAGATACTAAGCTGTGCTCTACAGAGTTAATGTGGTCACCAGATACTAAGCTGTGCTCTACAGAGTTAATGTGGTCACCAGATACTAAGCTGTGCTCTACAGAGTTAATGTGGTCACCAGATACTAAGCTGTGCTCTACAGAGTTAATGTGGTCACCAGATACTAAGCTGTGCTCTACAGAGTTAATGTGGTCACCAGATACTAAGCTGTGCTCTACAGAGTTAATGTGGTCACCAGATACTAAGCTGTGCTCTACAGAGTTAATGTGGTCACCAGATACTAAGCTGTGCTCTACAGAGTTAATGTGGTCACCAGATACTAAGCTGTGCTCTACAGAGTTAATGTGGTCACCAGATACTAAGCTGTGCTCTACAGAGTTAATGTGGTCACCAGATACTAAGCTGTGCTCTACAGAGTTAATGTGGTCACCAGATACTAAGCTGTGCTCTACAGAGTTAATGTGGTCACCAGATACTAAGCTGTGCTCTACAGAGTTAATGTGGTCACCAGATACTAAGCTGTGCTCTACAGAGTTAATGTGGTCACCAGATACTAAGCTGTGCTCTACAGAGTTAATGTGGTCACCAGATACTAAGCTGTGCTCTACAGAGTTAATGTGGTCACCAGATACTAAGCTGTGCTCTACAGAGTTAATGTGGTCACCAGATACTAAGCTGTGCTCTACAGAGTTAATGTGGTCACCAGATACTAAGCTGTGCTCTACAGAGTTAATGTGGTCACCAGATACTAAGCTGTGCTCTACAGAGTTAATGTGGTCACCAGATACTAAGCTGTGCTCTACAGAGTTAATGTGGTCACCAGATACTAAGCTGTGCTCTACAGAGTTAATGTGGTCACCAGATACTAAGCTGTGCTCTACAGAGTTAATGTGGTCACCAGATACTAAGCTGTGCTCTACAGAGTTAATGTGGTCACCAGATACTAAGCTGTGCTCTACAGAGTTAATGTGGTCACCAGATACTAAGCTGTGCTCTACAGAGTTAATGTGGTCACCAGATACTAAGCTGTGCTCTACAGAGTTAATGTGGTCACCAGATACTAAGCTGTGCTCTACAGAGTTAATGTGGTCACCAGATACTAAGCTGTGCTCTACAGAGTTAATGTGGTCACCAGATACTAAGCTGTGCTCTACAGAGTTAATGTGGTCACCAGATACTAAGCTGTGCTCTACAGAGTTAATGTGGTCACCAGATACTAAGCTGTGCTCTACAGAGTTAATGTGGTCACCAGATACTAAGCTGTGCTCTACAGAGTTAATGTGGTCACCAGATACTAAGCTGTGCTCTACAGAGTTAATGTGGTCACCAGATACTAAGCTGTGCTCTACAGAGTTAATGTGGTCACCAGATACTAAGCTGTGCTCTACAGAGTTAATGTGGTCACCAGATACTAAGCTGTGCTCTACAGAGTTAATGTGGTCACCAGATACTAAGCTGTGCTCTACAGAGTTAATGTGGTCACCAGATACTAAGCTGTGCTCTACAGAGTTAATGTGGTCACCAGATACTAAGCTGTGCTCTACAGAGTTAATGTGGTCACCAGATACTAAGCTGTGCTCTACAGAGTTAATGTGGTCACCAGATACTAAGCTGTGCTCTACAGAGTTAATGTGGTCACCAGATACTAAGCTGTGCTCTACAGAGTTAATGTGGTCACCAGATACTAAGCTGTGCTCTACAGAGTTAATGTGGTCACCAGATACTAAGCTGTGCTCTACAGAGTTAATGTGGTCACCAGATACTAAGCTGTGCTCTACAGAGTTAATGTGGTCACCAGATACTAAGCTGTGCTCTACAGAGTTAATGTGGTCACCAGATACTAAGCTGTGCTCTACAGAGTTAATGTGGTCACCAGATACTAAGCTGTGCTCTACAGAGTTAATGTGGTCACCAGATACTAAGCTGTGCTCTACAGAGTTAATGTGGTCACCAGATACTAAGCTGTGCTCTACAGAGTTAATGTGGTCACCAGATACTAAGCTGTGCTCTACAGAGTTAATGTGGTCACCAGATACTAAGCTGTGCTCTACAGAGTTAATGTGGTCACCAGATACTAAGCTGTGCTCTACAGAGTTAATGTGGTCACCAGATACTAAGCTGTGCTCTACAGAGTTAATGTGGTCACCAGATACTAAGCTGTGCTCTACAGAGTTAATGTGGTCACCAGATACTAAGCTGTGCTCTACAGAGTTAATGTGGTCACCAGATACTAAGCTGTGCTCTACAGAGTTAATGTGGTCACCAGATACTAAGCTGTGCTCTACAGAGTTAATGTGGTCACCAGATACTAAGCTGTGCTCTACAGAGTTAATGTGGTCACCAGATACTAAGCTGTGCTCTACAGAGTTAATGTGGTCACCAGATACTAAGCTGTGCTCTACAGAGTTAATGTGGTCACCAGATACTAAGCTGTGCTCTACAGAGTTAATGTGGTCACCAGATACTAAGCTGTGCTCTACAGAGTTAATGTGGTCACCAGATACTAAGCTGTGCTCTACAGAGTTAATGTGGTCAACAGATACTAAGCTGTGCTCTACAGAGTTAATGTGGTCACCAGATACTAAGCTGTGCTCTACAGAGTTGTGTGCTCTACAGAGTTAATGTGGTTACGAGATACTAAGCTGTGCTCTACAGAGTTAATGTGGTCACCAGATTCTAAGCTGTGCTCTACAGAGTTAATGTGGTCACCAGATACTAAGCTGTGCTCTACAGAGTTAATGTGGTCACCAGATACTAAGCTGTGCTCTACAGAGTTAATGTGGTCACCAGATACTAAGCTGTGCTCTACAGAGTTAATGTGGTCACCAGATACTAAGCTGTGCTCTACAGAGTTAATGTGGTCACCAGATACTAAGCTGTGCTCTACAGAGTTAATGTGGTCACCAGATACTAAGCTGTGCTCTACAGAGTTAATGTGGTCACCAGATACTAAGCTGTGCTCTACAGAGTTAATGTGGTCACCAGATACTAAACTGTGCTCTACAGAGTTAATGTGGTCACCAGATACTAAGCTGTGCTCTACAGAGTTAATGTGGTCACCAGATACTAAGCTGTGCTCTACAGAGTTAATGTGGTCACCAGATACTAAACTGTGCTCTACAGAGTTAATGTGGTCACCAGATACTAAGCTGTGCTCTACAGAGTTAATGTGGTCACCAGATACTAAGCTGTGCTCTACAGAGTTAATGTGGTCACCAGATACTAAGCTGTGCTCTACAGAGTTAATGTGGTCACCAGATACTAAGCTGTGCTCTACAGAGTTAATGTGGTCACCAGATACTAAGCTGTGCTCTACAGAGTTAATGTGGTCACCAGATACTAAGCTGTGCTCTACAGAGTTAATGTGGTCACCAGATACTAAGCTGTGCTCTACAGAGTTAATGTGGTCACCAGATACTAAGCTGTGCTCTACAGAGTTAATGTGGTCACCAGATACTAAGCTGTGCTCTACAGAGTTAATGTGGTCACCAGATACTAAGCTGTGCTCTACAGAGTTAATGTGGTCACCAGATACTAAGCTGTGCTCTACAGAGTTAATGTGGTCACCAGATACTAAGCTGTGCTCTACAGAGTTAATGTGGTCACCAGATACTAAGCTGTGCTCTACAGAGTTAATGTGGTCACCAGATACTAAGCTGTGCTCTACAGAGTTAATGTGGTCACCAGATACTAAGCTGTGCTCTACAGAGTTAATGTGGTCACCAGATACTAAACTGTGCTCTACAGAGTTAATGTGGTCACCAGATACTAAGCTGTGCTCTACAGAGTTAATGTGGTCACCAGATACTAAGCTGTGCTCTACAGAGTTAATGTGGTCACCAGATACTAAGCTGTGCTCTACAGAGTTAATGTGGTCACCAGATACTAAACTGTGCTCTACAGAGTTAATGTGGTCACCAGATACTAAGCTGTGCTCTACAGAGTTAATGTGGTCACCAGATACTAAGCTGTGCTCTACAGAGTTAATGTGGTCACCAGATACTAAGCTGTGCTCTACAGAGTTAATGTGGTCACCAGATACTAAGCTGTGCTCTACAGAGTTAATGTGGTCACCAGATACTAAGCTGTGCTCTACAGAGTTAATGTGGTCACCAGATACTAAGCTGTGCTCTACAGAGTTAATGTGGTCACCAGATACTAAACTGTGCTCTACAGAGTTAATGTGGTCACCAGATACTAAGCTGTGCTCTACAGAGTTAATGTGGTCACCAGATACTAAGCTGTGCTCTACAGAGTTAATGTGGTCACCAGATACTAAGCTGTGCTCTACAGAGTTAATGTGGTCACCAGATACTAAGCTGTGCTCTACAGAGTTAATGTGGTCACCAGATACTAAGCTGTGCTCTACAGAGTTAATGTGGTCACCAGATACTAAGCTGTGCTCTACAGAGTTAATGTGGTCACCAGATACTAAGCTGTGCTCTACAGAGTTAATGTGGTCACCAGATACTAAGCTGTGCTCTACAGAGTTAATGTGGTCACCAGATACTAAGCTGTGCTCTACAGAGTTAATGTGGTCACCAGATACTAAGCTGTGCTCTGCGGAGTTAATAGGTCCTCCAGATTCCAAGCTGTGCTCTACAGAGATAATGTGGTCACCCAATACTAAACTGTGCTCTACAGAGTTAATGTGGTCACCAGATACTAAGCTGTGCTTTATAGAGTTAATTTGGTCACCAGATACTAAGCTGTGCTCTACAGAGTTAATGTGGTCACCAGATACTAAGCTGTGCTCTACAGAGTTAATGTGGTCACCAGATACTAAGCTGTGCTCTGTGGAGTCATTACAGCCTCCAGATTCCAAGCTGTGCTCTAGAGAGGTAATGTGGTAACCAGATACTAAGCTGTACTCTACATAGTTATTGTGGTCACCAGATACTAAGCTGTGCTCTACAGAGTTAATTTGGTCACCAGATACTAAGCTGTGCTCTACAGAGTTAATGTGGTCACCAGATACTAAGCTGTGCTCTACAGAGTTAATGTGGTCACCAGATACTAAGCTGTGCTCTACAGAGTTAATGTGGTCACCAGATACTAAGCTGTGCTCTACAGAGTTAATGTGGTCACCAGATACTAAGCTGTGCTCTACAGAGTTAATGTGGTCACCAGATACTAAGCTGTGCTCTACAGAGTTAATGTGGTCACCAGATACTAAGCTGTGCTCTACAGAGTTAATGTGGTCACCAGATACTAAGCTGTGCTCTACAGAGTTAATGTGGTCACCAGATACTAAGCTGTGCTCTACAGAGTTAATGTGGTCACCAGATACTAAGCTGTGCTCTACAGAGTTAATGTGGTCACCAGATACTAAGCTGTGCTCTACAGAGTTAATGTGGTCACCAGATACTAAGCTGTGCTCTACAGAGTTAATGTGGTCACCAGATACTAAGCTGTGCTCTACAGAGTTAATGTGGTCACCAGATACTAAGCTGTGCTCTACAGAGTTAATGTGGTCACCAGATACTAAGCTGTGCTCTACAGAGTTAATGTGGTCACCAGATACTAAGCTGTGCTCTACAGAGTTAATGTGGTCACCAGATACTAAGCTGTGCTCTACAGAGTTAATGTGGTCACCAGATACTAAGCTGTGCTCTACAGAGTTAATGTGGTCACCAGATACTAAGCTGTGCTCTACAGAGTTAATGTGGTCACCAGATACTAAGCTGTGCTCTACAGAGTTAATGTGGTCACCAGATACTAAGCTGTGCTCTACAGAGTTAATGTGGTCCCCAGATACTAAGCTGTGCTCTACAGAGTTAATGTGGTCACCAGATACTAAGCTGTGCTCTACAGAGTTAATGTGGTCACCAGATACTAAGCTGTGCTCTACAGAGTTAATGTGGTCACCAGATACTAAGCTGTGCTCTACAGAGTTAATGTGGTCACCAGATACTAAGCTGTGCTCATCAGGGTTAATGTGGTCACCAGATACTAAGCTATGCTCTACAGAGTTAATGTGGTCACCACATAGTAAGCTGTGCTCTACAGAGTTAATGTGGTCACCAGATACTAAGCAGTGCTTTACTGATTTAATGTTGTCACCAGATACTAAGCTGTGCTTTGTGGAGTCAATACTGCCTCCAGTTTCCAAGCTGTGCTCTACAGAGTTAATGTGGTCACCAGATTCCAAGCTGTACTCCACAGAATTACTGTGGTCACCAGATACTAAGCTGTGCTCTACAGAGTTAATGTGGTCACCACATACTAAGCTGTGATCTACAGAGTTAATGTGTTCACCAGATACTAAGCTGTGCTCTACAGAGTTAATGTGGTCACCAGATACTAAGCTGTGCTCTACAGAGTTAATGTGGTCACCAGATACTAAGCTGTGCTCTACAGAGTTAATGTGGTCACCAGATACTAAGCTGTGCTCTACAGAGTTAATGTGGTCACCAGATACTAAACTGTGCTCTACAGAGTTAATGTGGTCACCAGATACTAAACTGTGCTCTACAGAGTTAATGTGGTCACCAGATACTAAACTGTGCTCTACAGAGTTAATGCAGTCACCAGATACTAAACTGTGCTCTACAAAGTTAATGTGGTCACTGGATACTAAGCTGTGCTCTGCAGAGTTAATGTGATCACCAGATACTAAACTGCCCTCTACAGAGTTAGTACAGCCTCCAGATTCCAAGCTGTGCTGAAAAGAGTTAATGTGGTCACCAGATACTAAGCTATGCTCTACAGAGTTAATGTTGTCACCAGATACTAATCTGTGCTCTGAAGAGTAAATGTGGTCACAAGATACTAAGCTGTAGTCTACAGAGTTAATGTGGTCACCAGATACTAAGCTGTGCTCTACAGCATTAATGTGGTCACCAGATACTAAGCTGTGCTCTGCAGGGTTAATTCACTCGCCAGATAATAAGCTGTTCAGTGCATAGCATCTGCAGTCTCCAGATACTAAACTGTGCTCTGCAGGGTTAATGCTGCCTCCATATACTCTGCAGATGACAGTGTAGTATATGGTGGCTGTTATAACCCTGCAGAGCACAACTTAGTATATAGCTTCTATATACCAAGCTGTGCTCTGCAGGGTTAATACAGCCTCCAAATACTACACTGTCATCTGCAGAGTCAAAACAGCCTCCATATACTAAACTCTGCTCTACAGGGTTAATGCTTCCTCCATATACCACATTGTCATCTGCAGAGTTATAATAGCTTCCATATACTATGCTCTGCTCTGCAGGGTTAATACTGCCTCCATATACTATGCTGTGCTTAGTCTGCAGGGTTAATACACCTTCCATATACTACACTGTCATATGCAGAGTTAAGACAGCTTCTATATACTAAGTTGTGCTCTTCAGGGCTAATACAGCCTCCATACACTACACTGTCATCTGCAGAGTTAAAACAGCCTCCATATACTAAACTGTGCTCTGCAGGGTTAATACAACCTCCATATACTACACTGTCATCTCCAGAGTTAAAACAGGTTCCAAATACTAAACTGTGCTCTGCAGGGTTAATGGTGCCTCCAAATGCTACACTGTCATCTGCAGAATTAAAACAGCTTCTATATACTAAACTGTGCTCTGCAGTGTTAATACAGCCTCCATATACTACACTGTGCTCTGCAGGGTTAATACAGCCTCCATATATTAATCTGTGCTCTGCAGGGTTAATACACCCTCCATATACTAAGCTGTGCCGCACAGAGTAGACAGGACGGCCAAATATAAAGAAGTGCTCTGTATGGTTAATGCAGCTTTGGATATGTTCTTGAACAATAAAATTAATAAGGGGTAGATTAACAGAACCTGATTTTACTTCAACTTGACTAAAAAAATCGTTTTCCCTTTATGATCATGTAAAAGCAACATAAATCCTTTTAAAATTATTTTGGGAAAACAATTGAAGGCACCGTAATATTGAACAGAAAAACGGGATCTAGATGTTAACGAATAAGAAAAGGCGCTGATCGTTGTTCTTGATTTCATACAAGAAGCCACTCCTCATTAACATTGCTGGTGCAAAATTCTTATCAGCAGCACATCATTTCAATGCTTTATTCATCTGCATAGCAATTTGCTTTGATGTTTGCTGACCCTGTAGTGGCATCTGTCTGGCTGAAGCAACCTGTTGCATTTGTGCGTACACACACACACACCAACATAGTAAAGGTACACAGGGCAGTGTGGCTGGACGAGATATCACTAATTAACCTTTTTGTATTGCTTTCTCCCCTGCTGACCAACAGCTGACCACCAGCTCCTCTATTCATTCACTGAGTCTACTGAACCCACCAAAGCCTCCCCCTGGATCTATATGACCCATGTCCAGGGCCTGGGAGGAGCTTGAGGATACTACTGCAGCATCATACTGCTACCAAGAAATATGTATTAACCCTGCCACCCTGCAGCAGTCTTGAGAAATCTGTTATGGCAGCCTTTGGGAGATGCAA
This sequence comes from Protopterus annectens, assembly GCF_019279795.1. NCBI lineage: Eukaryota > Metazoa > Chordata > Ceratodontiformes > Protopteridae > Protopterus > Protopterus annectens. The sequence goes on from NC_056749.1 coordinate 22,906,961, forward strand.
CCTCCTGAACAAGTGAATGGGACACTGTTTGCAGGGTGGAGCAGGTCAGGCTTTTAATACTGCCATTACAGTGCAAACAGGATGCCGCTATCTCCCTCAAGATGAGCAAGCTGGTGTCAACTGCTAACCACCATTCACCCCCACTGGGATCTCCTGGTGTCCATTCAGCTAGACAGGTCATCTAGGCCACAGTAAGGCTTTATCCCTCAGCATCATGGGGGTCTAATTAAACTTCTTAACAAAACACAATAGGAGAATGAGGTTTCTTATGATTGGAAGAGAGAAGAGAAAATATATGATTTCCCTTCAGAAGAGCCAAAGCAAGTTAAAGGCTGCCAAATGTCAACTTCTCAGTTTGCCCTCACTTGTTTGCAAGATTATGGAATCATTGCTGAAAGAAATTTTTTTTTAAATATCTGCAGGCATGAGGGTACAGGACCCAAGGCATTAGAGACACATTGCAGAAACATCATGCCAAATAAATTTGACAAAGATCTTTGAGTAAGCACAGCATTTGATCATATGGTTGTGGAGGTGGCACTCTTAAGCTTTAACAAAGATTCTGGCATGGTGGCAAGTAAATATTACTGAGCACATTAAACAAGCATGGAGGGGGGTCCTGTTATGTATGTACCAAAATTAGTAAGTGTTTGGCCAGAGTGCATGATTTCAACTGACTGACAGTAACACAGAGTACACTTGTCTAAGGAAACTTACCCTAACAGTAGATGTTCGAACAGTTCACTGTTGTACTAGCCTAAACTATATGGGATATCCAACCAAGGATCAGACTAGCCAGCCAGCTTACAGGGCAATTCACCCTAGCTACTGATGTTACACTGCTTTTCTTGTGTTGTCCAATGGCTAGGGTGTGTGGAAGGGGGTCTATATCACATCAGTGAAAAACCTTTTAGTCGAACACCTGTTTATTGAACGCTGATTGCTGAAAGCTCGATCTGTCAAATGGCCATTTTAGTGAATCTTTGTCCTAGTGGAAAAAAAAGCACTTGGCCAGCCTAACAAAGTCAAAAATTTCACAAAATTTAAAACCCAACAATGTGCAGGGCTGCACCCCCCCCCCCAACTAAATATACCAACTCCGGGATTGCAGTACAGTGAGGAAAAGGGCAAATCCCTGATGATAGCCAAGTGTTTTTCTTCACCTATGAAAAAAATTTGCTAAAATGATCATTCGACAGATCGAACATTCGACAATTAGCATTCGACAAAGACGTGTTCGACTAAAAGGGTTTTCGCTGAAGTGAAGTAGCTCCTGTGGAAGGTGCCCTAAAGCATTGTACACTGCCTGGTGCATTCCATTCTTAGGTAGGACATCGTATAGACCTTAGGCTACTACAGTAATGATGTATTTGACCATTTTAACACCATAACTTCAGACATTTTTTGCATCAAAACAGGGAGGTTAGGGCACTGACAGATAGGAACAGTAAAAATAAAAATCCCACATTCTGGCATAAAACAGAAAAAAAGAGGGGGTAGAGGGAAGGTGCATCCGCTGCAGTAGAGATCAGTTTGAACATTGGTGATTAAGGTTAAGTTTACTTACACAACTATACTATGCTGATTATGTTCATTATCAGATCACTGTTGCAGTGGCATAAGCTAGATGGGACAAATACAACAGCTTAGGAAAAAAAGAGAGGGATGAAGGGTCATAGTCCAAGGGTTTCTGGAGAATAGCCCAAGTAAAGCGTGCTCCAGACCTAGAGAAGGAATCTAGTCTGTGGAGCTTAGTAAAAGCGCTTACAGATGACCAAGTTGCTGCCTGTAGTATAGCTGTAGAGTCCACCCCTTTCCAAAAAGTAACAACCCTAGTAGAGTGGGCCTCAACTTCGCCTGGAAGTGTCTTGTTATGGTGACAATAATAAAAAGCAATAGCATGAGAAAAGCATTTAGACATTGTCTGTTTTGACACTGATTGTCCCTTTTGCATTTCGTCATACAAATAAACAGCTGATCAGAAGTCCTCAACATTTTTTCCTGTCAATGTAGAATTTGACTTGCCACTAAAAATGCATAGTATATAAAATTCTTTCTCCCTCATTTTGTTGGTTCTGGGAAGAAACAGGGAAACTAAATGCTTAATTCAATGTAAACTGTGAAAAAACATTAGGTATAAAGGAAGGATTTGTTCCCAGTGCTACCCTATCTCTGTGAAAGTTAACGGAGGACTTACCATAACAGTTTGTAACTATCTGTCTTGCATATGTCAGAGCAATGAGTAACACTGTTTTCCAAATAAGAACCTGTATACAAACAAGATCCCAAGAAGCAGCCACCTTCCTTCTAGATTGACGTATCTCTCTCTCTCTCCCTCCCTCACTCTCTCTCTCTCTTTATATACATATATATATATATATATATATATATATATATATATATATATATATATATATATATATATATATATATAAAGTTTAAAATCAAGAACACTTGGAAAATTGTATTTTCCATCTGGGAAAGTAACCACCAACAACAACTACAATAGAAATGTAACAAAATTAAACCAACCACAGTGGGGGCTTTGCCTCCAGCCCCATGTGGGGGATTGTGTCACTCCCACCCCCCTAACTAAATATACTAACTCTGAGATCATGCAATTGTGGAGAAAATAGTAAAGTTCACCATGGTGGCCAAGTGGTTACTTTCCTGGAGGGAAAATACAATGTTCCAGGTGTTCGTGATTTTAAACTTTCGGCAATGTGGGCTCGATGATGTGAAAGTCGACAAAATGATAAGTGAACTATATGAAGTAGATCCTTATATATGTGTATATATATATATATATATATATATATATATATATATATATATATATATATATATATATATATATATATATATCTGTGTGTGTGTGTAAAAACTCCTTTCAAATACTTTCATTTGAGGCAGGTAGAAAGGAGGGATCTAATGGCAGACAAGCAGAGATAGTCTAAAGGTGAATCTTTTTTTTTCTTTAAACTCCTTTATTAAATTGAAGAAATATACTGTAATCCACAGGATAAACACTCTGTTGTACACACCAAATAGAAATAATAATAAAAATGTCAAATGAATAATCACAACGCAGCGACCAAGGAACACTGAGTCTCTGAATCCTTTCAGCATCAACTATATATCCATTAAGCCCCTGTTAAAGAAAAGAAGAGTCCAGAAATAATAGTTCTTGCCCAACTTTTTATGCTTATTTTCCTGTTTATATATATATATATATATATATATATATATATATATATATTTTTTTTTTTTTTTTTTAGATGTTTATAAACTTATGGTTATATGTTTTCGTTTAATATTTGATAGAATGTTTATTGTTTTGTTTGGCTATTTTGTCATATGTTTCATTTTTTGTGTATTACAGTTTTAAGAACTAATTAATATTTTAATTATTGTGATGATCTGATTGGTGCATGGGTTTTGAATTCTTATAAATGAAGCACTCTTTTTTGAATGTTTGAAGGTCTGATGAAGCTTAAATGCGAAAGCGCTCACCGTCTTATCTGTTTTAAAAATAAAATAAATATATAGCTGATGCTGAAAGGATTCAGAGACTCAGTGTTCCTTGGTCGCTCCGTTGTGATTATTCATTTGACGTTTTTATTATCCTTTATTAAATTATCAATTATTTATTGATATTTGATTACCTGGAAAGTCCAACTGGGTGGGTGCCCATTTGCAGTGGAGGCCCAAGGAGAAAAGCTCCAAAATATTACAAAAACAATTTAAGAAGGATAATTTTACAGTTTTCAAAAATAATGCAAAACATCTGCAATTTAAATTATTATACCAAATAAGACATAATGTGAAAACATTGGTTAAGAATAGATACAACTTAAATGGCAATGATTTAATAATTAGAGAAATTTTAGCCATTTTATAGAGAAATTAAAGGTAAGTTAATATAATACAAACATGAATTGCAATATGAAGTGAGAGTAAAGCAGACTTGTGGTATATTTAGAAAGACAGTCAGGGGATAGAAACAGACTGAAAAAAGCAAGTGAGTAAAGAAAGTACAGCTGTGTACACTTAACATAAATGTAAATGTTCGAGTGTATTCACTGTTGCATTCCTCACCTGTGGGTTGTCCCTGCTGTGGTAGCGCTTGGTCGGCCCGAATACCAGAGTCAATGTTTTTGTGTGCTGGCTGCAGTCACCTGTAGTCTGATGTCAGTGCTATAAAGCAAGGCAGCCGACGTCATTACATCAGTTTTTCTTGCCCTAACCCATCAGAAGCACAAAGGAAAAGAGTGAAGTGGTCCTGGTGGCTAAAAGCCACCTTGGGAAGCTTGTGTCCCCCTAGAGAAAGATGTTAAATGGAGGATGGAGGGAGGGAAACCAAGACTGCAACAGTGAATACACTCATACATCTACATTTATGATAAGTGTACATAACTGTACTATATTCTTCATGTTTCACTGTTGCAGTCATCACCTGTGGGAGGATTCCTAAAGGTGAGGAAAAGGGTGGAATGATAGGTTGAGTCCTAGGTATGGGTCAGAAGACCCTGCAGAATTGCAGAGACAAACCCTCCCCTAGACTTAGAAAAGTGAGGTAGGTGGTAATGCTTTGTAACGGTATGGACAGAGGTTCAGGTGGCTGCTTCCAAGATGTCCCTGGTAGGTACTCCTCTGAGGAAGGCAGTGGAAGTGGAGTGGATACAGAAAGACTTAGGGATGGGTTTCTCATGTAGTCTGCAGCAAAAATGGATACAGTGTGAAATCCATTTGGAAATGGTTTGTTTGGCAATGGGCTTCCTCTCTGCCCCTGGGGCAAAGCTTACAAGCAGCTGGTCTGTTTTTCTGAATGGCTTAGTACGATCCAGATAGTATCTGAGTTGTCTGTGCACATCTAGTGAGAGTAGAATTCTTTCCCCCTTGTTTTGAGGGTTGGGAAAGAAAGTGGGAAGGTGTATGGCCTGGTTAAGGGTCACATCAGACACCACCTTGGGCATAAAGGAGGGGTTAGTCCTTAGGAAGACTCTGTCTGCATGGAAAATTATGAAGGGCTCGACAGCCATGAGAGCTTGAAGTTCCGAGACCCTACTGGCTGAGGTGATAGCTAGTAGGAAGGCAGTCTTCCAAGAGAGGTATTTCAATTCTGTTGAAGCGGCAGGTTCGAAAGGAGGTAAGGTTAGTTTCTCTAACACATAATTCAGGTCCCAGGGTGGCATCAGAAGCCTTCTGGGAGGCCTGATATTAGAAGCCCCTTTGAGGAATTGCTTATTCAAAGGATGAGAGAAGAGGGGTATGTCTGAATTATAATGGGCAGAGATGCCTGAGGCATGGATTGTAATAAAGGAGAAAGAGAGGCCACTATTGAGCAACTCTGCTAGGTAATCCAGGATGAGAGGGATGGAAGGTTGGGAGGTACTGCCCCCTTTTGATTGTTTCCAGGAGCAGAATCTTTTACATTTTCCTGCATATGATTTTCTTGTACTGGGCCTTCTGGCCTCTGTGATGATGTCCAGGACCTGTTTGCTTAACAGGGATTCCTTGTTAGTTTTTAGTGTATAAGCCATGCTGAAAGTTTGAGAGTCTGTAGGTCTGGGTGCAGTACCTTCCCCCTCTCCTGGGTCGAGGTCTGACATCAGGGGAAGCAGCTTTGGGGGCTGTAAGGTCAGACTGCGTAATAAGGGGTATCAATGCTGTCTGGGCCAATCTGGAGCAATGAGGATGGCCTTTGGTCTCTCCTCTCTTATTTTGATCAAAACCTTAGGAATAAGGGGCAAAGGAGGGTATGCTTACACAAAGAGGGAGCTTCAGGGGAAGGTCAAGGCATCCGCCTTCCATGCTAGGAGGTGATACTCCCTGGTATTTGCTGGTATTTGCTGGTGGTTGAGATGCGAGACAAAGAGGTCCACTTCTGGGGTCCCCCATTCCTGGGTGATTTGCAGAAAGATTTCTCTGTGGAGCTGCCATTTGTGGGGTCCATTAAGTTTATGCTTAGGTGGTCCACCAGTGTGCTGTTGATCCCCAGAAGTATTGGGCAATTAGGTGTAGCCCCATGGAGGTGGCTGTAAGCCAGAGACTCATGGCTAACCTGCACAGGAGGTAAGATTGGGTGCCCCCCTGCTTGTTGATGTACCACATTACTGTGGTGTTTTTTGTTTTTATAAGGAGGACCCGTGGCCTGGGATGGGGTTGGAAGGAAGTCAGAGCCTTTTGCACTGCCATCATTTCTTTCTGGTTGATGTGCAAGTGAAGTTGCTGGGCATTCCAAAGGCCTTGGGTACACCTGCCTGCTAGGTGAGCACCCCAAGCAATGTCTGAGGTGTCTGTGGTGATGATCTGGCCAGAACTGTGGAGGATGAAGCGAAGACCCTTGTTCATGGCACAGGCCTCTACCCACCAGAGAAATTCGTCTCTTATCCAAGGAATCAGAGGGAGAGTGGTCTCTAGGGACTGAGAGTGCTGACACCAAAGGTTCTTTAAGTACCACTGAAGTTTTCTCATGTGAAGCCTGGCAAGAGGGATGAGAAGGATGCAAGATCTCATGTATCCCAGGGCTTGCAGAAACTTCCTCAAAGTGAGGTGACTTCTGGAAGCCAGCAGGGTGAAGTAGAGAGGCAGGAAACTCTGCTTTTCTGGGGATAGGAAGGCCATTTGGGTTGCTGTGTCTAGCACAGCTCCCAGGAAAACAATTTTCCTGGTGGGATTTTATTTTGATTTTTTCTCATTGATGGTGAACCCTAGGGAAGTTAGGAGTTTTTTGACAAAGAGAAGATCCTGGAGCAACTTTTCTTTGCTGTTCACCTGAATGAGGCAGTCATCCAGGTAAGGGTAAATCTATATATTTCTCTGTTTGCAGAATGCTATAGCCAGGGCCAAGCATTTGGTGAATACTCTGGGAGCAGTAGATAAGCCAAAGGGGAGTGCAGAGAACTGAAAGTGTTGATAGCCTGCTCTGAAGTGCAGTAATTTTCTGTATGATTCCCTGATTGGGAAGTGGACGTAGGCAACTTTTAGGTCTAGTGTCACAAGCCATGCATTTTGTGTGAGCATAGGCAAGAGCTGATGCAAGGTTAGCATTTTGAATCTGGGGACCAGCAAGGAGGTTTGCAGTTTGTATAGATCCAGGATGGGGCACTAATTGCACTCTTTTCTGGGAACAAGGAATAGTCTGGAGTAAAAAACTTTTCCTGTTTGATCTGGAGGGACAGGTTCTACTTCCCCCTGGGATATTAGAGCTTGGACCTGTTTCAATGCCTCTGCCCACTGGTTTGGGGGGAAGTCTGGGTACCCTCTTGGAAGAGGGAGTTCGCTGAAGGAGAATCTGTATCCCTGAGAAATGATTTTTAAGACCCATTGATCCTTGGTTATAGAGACTCAATTGTCCTTAAAGAGGGCGATCCTTCCTCCTAGTTTTTAATGAGTGAAAGGAGGGCAGAGGGGGAAGGGAGAGTCATTGTGAGTGCTTGCCATAGAAGCTTGGCTTAGAACTCCCTGCCTTAGAGATGGAAGTGGTCCATTGTTTGTTTCTTTGATGGCTCTGGGATAGGGGTCTGGATGGCCTGTCCCTGCAGGGCTTACCTTGGCCCTGTCTGGTAGGTGTAGGAAAGGTCCATTGCTTAGATGGAAAGTTCCTGCTGAATCTGGGAGGTTGAACTTGAAAGAACTCTTTTACTGGTTACATAGATTTTGCTTTGTCTTCCATCTTTTTAAGCACCTCTTCTGCTTTTTCCCCAAACAGGCGTTCCTTATCTAGGGGTGCATCAATAAGTTTAGACTTGACATGATCAGGGAGAGGTTGTTCCATCAGTTATGCATGTCTTCTAATAACAGATCCTGTCACTACTGCCCTGCTAGAGGCTTCTAGGGCATCACATCCACATTGTAATGAGTGTTTGGCCACTTGACAAGCAGAGTGTAGTAATTCTGCCAGGTCTTTTTAGTTGGCACTGTCAGGAGAGGTAGCAATCTTCAGTTTTAATTGCTCCAAAGTGTGTTGTTGATATTTTAACATATGAAACTGACAACTGAGTGCTCCGATAGCTAAGGTTGCAGAGGTGTATACTTTCTTACCCCATCTGTCCAGAGCTCTAGAGTCTTTGTCAGAAGGAAGAGGATTCTTGGCAGAACTAGTCTTAGCTCCTTTGGGTCCCTGTGTAATGACCTCAGGGTCTGAAGCAGGATTCCTGTACAGGTATTTGTGAGAATCCGGTACTCTGTAATACCTGTCAGGTTTAGTTGGAGCAGGAGGCAGGGCATTAAGGGCTAAGCTGGATTCATGAAAAACATCATCCACTACTTCCAATATTTTATTTACTTATTTATTTTACATTTGTTGACTGGGATAGTCCATCTGGGTGTGAGCCCATTTTCAGTGGAGGCCTGGGAAGAAAAGCTCCAATAAAACAAGCACAACATTGACAGGTACAGTGTCGGTTTTACATAGAATTTAACAGAAATATCTGGAGACAATAAAGAAAGTACAATATACAATAGGCACTTTAGTGAAAAGGAGAAAGTTATTACAATATAGTAAAGTCATATATACATATTTTTTTTTTGGCCAGAGGTCTGTGCTGGGGCAGATCCAGAGACTCTCTAAGATGTTTATTTGACTGTGAGAAATATTGAGATTCCCATTGAAAATGTTCCCTGAGGGAGTGAAGAGTTTCTCCAAAGGAGAGGTCGTCTGGAGGGGAGGCAGAAGGGATGGATTCCTCTGCATCTGAATCCTCATAAACAGTTAAGGGATGTTGTTCCTCTTTAAAAGCAAAATAATCAGATTCCTCAGATTCTTGGTCTGTCATAATTTCTGGAGAAGGATGCCTTTTCCTTGTTGGAGTAGGGGCCTGAGTACCTCAGATAAAGGAGATGAGATCCTCCGCCATTTTAAGCATTTGAGCTTGGGGTGAGGGACCAGTAGCAAGATGGTGGCTAGAAGCAGATTTCCTAGGAGTGGCCTGGCTTCTAGGCCTGAGAGAATCTGTCGGTCTCTGAGAAATGGTAGTCAGATGCGAAGACGGCAGTTTTTTGTCTAGAACTGGTAGCGAGAAAGGCCTCCTTGGAAGCCAGTGCCTGCGTCGCAGCTCCAGACCCAACTGAGGCAGAGACAGCCAAAGGCATGGAAGATGAAGTGGATTTCTGCGGCATACCAGACTCCGAAAGGGTCTTGGCAGAGGCCTGTGTAGAAAGTGAGTCGGGCATCAGGGGCTGCGAATGTGCCTCACTGAATTCCAGAGAACTGATGACTTGCTTAACAGTAGTGTTATCAGAAGGCTTATCTTTGTGTGGCCTGTCTCTATCTTTATCTCTACGTTTTTTCAGAATGTCAATAGATTGTTGGCTGATGGATGCCATATCGGAAATCAAAGACGGAACACAAAAATAATTGTCTACAAAAAGAGCTCTACAGCGAATGGTTCTATCATTAAAGAGGGCACAGAACCAGCAATGAGGGACATTGTGGTCTGGGTCTAAACAAGTGATGCAGTAAGAATGAAAGTCTCAGTGTGGGATCTGCTTTCCACATGCGAGACAAATAACTTTTTTGGACATCGGTTAGAGCAAGAAAAAAAGGGTCCCTGATGGGGTATTTAGCTTTAGACATTTTCTGTTGAAATTCAACTTCTGGTAGCGACTGGCCAGCACTCATGCGAACTGCTTTTGCTACGGGTTCCACGGCAAGAAAGACTTATGTAATGACGTCGGCTGCCTTGCTTTATAGCACCGATGACCTCATGTCAGACTACAGGCGACGGCAGCCGGCGCACAAAAACATTGACTCTGGTATTCAGGCCGGCCGAGGGCTACCATAGCAGGGATAACCCATAGGTGATGACTGCAACAGTGAATCACAAAGAACATTAGGGTGTAAAAGGTGTAGGGTATGAACAAGTACATGTTCATATTTAGGATGTAGTTTAGCCTTGGGATGAACAAGAACAGAGACAGATTTTGGCTAGGAAGTCTTTCAGAGTGTTTTTAAAGGACTGGAGGGAGGGGACTGACCTGATGGATACAGGTAAGGAGTTCCAGGCCATAGCAACATGGTGTAAGTACAAGCCATGCCTCAGCAGGTTTCATAGGTTTGTGGACAGAGAAGAGTTTTTGGTCATTGGATTGTAATGGCCGAGTGTGAACATAGTTGTGTAGAATGGTATTTAGTGCTGGACAAGCAGATAGATACTGGGTACTTTTATAGGTGGTAAGAAGCTGTGTATGTTAGTTGAAGGGGTAGTTCTAACCAATTTAGGCTTTTAATTGCTATACAGTGGTGGGTTCTGAAAGGAGTATTTGCTGTAAATTTAGCCACTTTACTATACCATAATTCAAGTTTTGATTTTTGTAATGTCTGGAGGTTAAGAATGATGGGAGCACCATAACATAGTGGGGAGAGGGAGTAAGTAGTGGCAAGTGTAGTTTTAATTGAGTTGTTGAGAAAGTTTTTGGTTCTGCAAAACATTCCAAGTTAAGTTGTCATTGTATATTGTCTTATGATGTAAGAAATCGGTTTGAAAGGACAGAGTATAAGAATCTAGTTAAGAATGTGAGTAGTGAGGGGTTTATTTGGGAAAATAGAAGTTGAAATGTAGAATAATGGATAGGTACTCTTGGGGAGGAATCTGAGCATGAATGGATATAATGCAAAGTAGTATGGGAGGGAAAAAGTTACTGGGAATAATTCTAAATGTTAGCTGGAAGTTGGTAAAATGGGAAAATGGATTTATTTATTTAACATTTGTTTACCGGGAAAGTCCAACTAGGACAGAGCCTATTTTCAGCGAATGCCTGGGGAGAAATGCTCCAAATGGATGTCTTTGTAACATGGGAGGAAACCAGAGCACCTAGAAGAAACTCACACAAACACAGGGAGGACATGCAGACTCCACACAGAAGGCAACCCAGCCTAGAATCAAACCGGAGAACCTCTTGCTGTGAGGCAACAATGCTAACTGCTACACCACTGCAAAAACCAGGAAACTAGAGACACCAAGTAACTACATATACAGTGTAATCTATTGGTCAAGAGAAAGGACAGTGGCCAACTTAGTAAGTGATGCTTAGAATGCAAGGACGGCTACTTTGGGAGGAATGTCACCGTCAGTTTCCACTACACAGCAGACATGTATTTGACAAATTACAGGTAATACACAGCAAGGCTCTTCATATTAAACTTGCTTCCATTGCACAATAACAATATTCTCAGTGAAAATGCTTGAGAGTTGGGCCTTGGGGCAGAACTCCTACAGTACTGGAGTCAGGAGTGGATGAAATGAGCACAGGCTCTGCACTGTGAGGGAAGATGGTTACTGAGTGGAAGTACAGACCAAAGAAAACAAGCCATATTAACATTTTCCCATTTATATACATTATACACGTATCTTTTCTTTCTTTATAACTATCACCAATTTCACATTACATAAAGTGCTGCATTCCCGCCTTCCCTTAAACCTCATTCCTTCTCCTGCACATTATTCTGCATGCATTGCTCCCAGAATTTCCATTTATTTCTATGTTATTTGCTCATTCCCTTTTCTAAAGATCCTTCTTCCAGTTTTATTATCTCTTTTATAATATTCAGTAACTGCTTTTTTGGCAGCCATCAGAATAATAACTAATAAGGCAGCTCAGATCTTGTGTCCCGGCTCAAAAGAATCATTTTCTTAGTTACAGCCATTTGCTCACCAAATATTTCTGACATAGTGCTCTGTAAGGAAGCTTTTAAAATCTGCCAACTCATTATACTCCCAATACATAGGTTCTCAGTTACCTCTTTCTTCCCAGTCATACCTCAAACATTTACTATCTACCTGAGGAAAATTTGTACAATGTCTGCTTGGGATATAAAAATACCTTTGCAAACACCTTCAGGCAAAGGCCCTAAACTTTCTGCACATTGGTGCATACTTGGGATCCATACACATATCCTCTTCTTGTAAACTATTTTCCTGTGTCTCGTCCAAATATTTTCTAACCTCCTCTGATTAATTATTTTAGTTATAATGCAATATTTTACTTGCTCTACTAATTATTCCTTTTATTTAAAAGCAGCTTCTGGGCGGCCACGGTGGTGCAGTGGTTAGCATTGCCGCCTCACAGCAAGAGGTTCTCTGGTTCGATCCTCGGCTGGGGTGCCTTCTGTGCGGAGTCTGCATGTCCTCCCTGTGGTCGCGTGGGTTTCCTCTGGGTGCTCCGGTTTCCTCCCACATCCCAAAGACATGCTGCAGGTGGATTGGACACTCTAAATTGGCCCTAGGTGTGCGTGTGAGTGTGCCTTCTGTGGAAGGTTGGGTGCCGAGCTGGCAACTCGACACCATAAAACTCCACTGCCATTCAATGTGCGGACAGGTGATCCGCTGTGGCGACCCCTAACCGGGAAAAAGCCGAAAGAAGAAGAAGAAGAAGAAGATTTAAAATCAGCTTCTGTTCTAGATTCAACTAATACCTCTAACAGGACAGGTCTTTCACTTAAGATTCCCCTATCCCTTTCTGTTTGCCTGTACTCTGATATCAATCCAAACATCTTCTTGGCCTCATTTGGTACTATTACATTTGCTACTTTAGTTATTTGCTCCCAATATCTTGGTTCCTTTGCCAGTTCTCTCCAGTAAATTCCAGCTACCTATTGCCTGTTTTCTGTGTCTCCACTTGCAGTGATCTTGTTTCTCCATTTTTATGTTGGCTTAGTTCTTAGAATACTTTCAGCTATTTTATGTATTTTATGAATATAAAACTCTGTACTGTTATTATTCTCATTAAGAATCTGCATTCAGAATCCCACTCTATCTTTATTTCTTGACCCCCACACACTTCATCATAACCCCTTTCCATTTTGAATGATAACCTTTTGCTTGCGTTATGGATAATACGCATTAACTATGTAGCCCTAAAATATGCCTTCAAATCAGGTATCCCAAACCCCCTTGTTCTACTGCAGGATCAGCTTAACTCTTTTCTTCTCTCCATTCCAGAAAAATTCTGTCACCTCTTTATTAATTAATGTCCACAGCTTCTCTGGTTGATAAAAATATGCTTGATCCATATATAAAGAAAAAGCAAATGAACTAAAAACTGCTTGTCTCTTACTACCCACATCCATAAACAAGAGCTTCCAGTTTCTCAATTTTTGTATTATCTTTTGTTTAGTCTCTTTCTACATATTCTTAGCTGCCATAACAGAAGCATTTCTAACCCATAATCCTAAATACTTCATCTTATTATGTCCCCATAAATATGGATATTGCTGAAGCAGTTCATGTGTGGGTACATAATTTACAGTCATAACCTTTGTTTTATCTTCATTCATTTTATATCCTGAAGACTTGAATCTGTCTCAAATAGTTCCACAGCACTGATATGTCCTTTTCTGGATTTATAAGGTAAAAAATAATATCATCTGCAACTAAACTCAAGTTTTTTGATTACCATACCAATTATATTCTGGTATTTCTGAATCCCTTATTTTCTTTGCCAATGGTTCTAAATGCAAAGCAAATAACAATGGGGAAACAGGACATCCCTGCCTGGTTCTTCTGTTCAGGCACAACTTATTAAGGAAGAACTCTCCCATTTTAATTTTCACCTCCAGTCATTCAACTATCTTCCTAATTAACCGTATTATTGTATCAGGGAATGTGAATGCTTCCATTGCCCTACTCATAAAATCCCAGCTTTCTCTGCTGAATGCTTTCTCTGCATCAAGACCCACCAACAGTGGTATTTTCTTTCAATATGCTTCCCTCTAGATGATCGTTTTCTATTAATGTTGTTAAACGTTTCCCTCTTCCACAAAACTACAATGATCTATATAAATTTTGGCAACACCGCTGCCATTTTTAGCTATTATAGACATAAACACTTTATAATCATGATTTAAAATCAAAATGGGCCTGTATGAAGCTGGCGCTGGTGGGCCTTTCCCATCTTTAGGCATTACAGCCACAACAGCTTTTTTCCAAGACATTGGTGCTTCCCCTCCTCTTAAAATATTGTTAAAGAAAATATTCCAGATGGTTATCTCTTTCTTCCCTCCTAACTTCCAAACTTCTGCAGGAATATCATCTGTTCCTCGAGACATCCCTGAAGATTGATCTTAACTGTTAATTGTTGAGCCTCCTCTACCTTTAACCTCAGTATAATTAAGTCTTCCAAAAATATTTCTGTTTGTCTCTTTCTTGATTTCTACATTTCTCTGCTGTAAATACATTTTCATAAAATTTCCAAAATATCTCTAATACCTCTACAGAAAATCTGATTATTTTTCTTGTTATAGTACCCTGAGTTTGGTAACAACCCCTTTACCCCTTTCTACTTTATGTTGCCTAACTCATTGTGTAAAAAGTTTTTGTGACCTAAATGGGAATCTTTATAGAACTGCAAGAAAGGCAAAAGATAATCATTGATGCAAATATTACAGAACTAAGGAATCGAAGTCTTGAAACGGCCCTGGTTCTTGTCTTGTTCAGCAACTACAAAATCTTTTTCCACTAACACATATACGATTTTATAGCAGCAGGTTTCTTTTGCTCCTTTTAATACCTGCTGTATGGCCCACTAACACATACGATTTTATAGTAGCAGGTTTCTTTTGCCTCCTTTGATACCTGCTGTATGTCGCACTTACACATATACGATTTTATAATGGTGGGTTTCTTTTGCCTCCTTTGATACCTGCTGTATGTCGCACTTACACATATATGATTTTATAATGGTGGGTTTCTTTTGCCTCCTTTAATACCTGCTGTATGTCCCACTTACACATATACAATTTTATAGTAGCAGGTTTCTTTTGCCTCCTTTGATACCTGCTGTATGTCGCACTTACACATATACGATTTTATAGTAGCAGGTTTCTTTTGCCTCCTTTGATACCTGCTGTATGTCGCACTTACACATATACGATTTTATAATGGTGGGTTTCTTTTGCCTCCTTTGATACCTGCTGTATGTCACACTTACACATATATGATTTTATAATGGTGGGTTTCTTTTGCCTCCATTAATACTTGCTGCATGTCCCACTTACTCATATACGATTTTATAGTGGCGGGTTTCTTTTGCCTCCTTTAATACCTGCTGTATGTCCCACTTACACATATACAATTTTATAATGGTGGGTTTCTTTTGCCTCCTTTAATACCTGCTGTATGTCCCACTTACACATATACGATTTTATAGTAGTAGGTTTCTTTTGCCTCCTTTAATACTTGCTACATGTCCCACTTACTCATATATGATTTTATAGTGGCGGGTTTCTTTTGCCTCCTTTAATACCTGCTGTATGTCGCACTTACACATATACAATTTTATAGTGGCAGGTTTCTTTTGTCTCCTTTAAAACTTGCTGTATGTCCCACTTACACATATACAATTTTATTTACTGGGATTTGACATTAAAGCGGCTGCTGGAGTTGGTTCAAACCTGAATGAAGACTCACTGGATATTATTCACTTGAAATTTGTTCAAAAGAATTATGAAAACAGTAGAGGCCATGAAACCTAGAATTGAAATATTCCATGGCATATGCCAGAGACTAGTTAGAAAGTACATTCTACTTTATCCAGAGGAAGAAAGGCCATCAAAAACATTATCCTGCAAGAAGGATGAGAGAAGATTTCTGTATGTTTACCTGAAAACCCTAGCCAACGATTCTTGACAGCTTGTGAAAGAATCTGCAAAGGTAAAGGCAATCTTCTATAGGAAAATGTGAATGTTTCCTAATCTGCCATAGCTATTACAGGAGCTAGACACTTTGTAAACACTCTTAGAGCAGCTGACAGACCAAAGAGCAAAGAAGAAAATTAAAAATGTAAACCAGACAAACTGAAACATGAAAAGCCCCTGAAATCTTTGAGAACTGGAATATGATACAAAGGTTTAGAAAAAACAAAAGGTCCAGGACAGGTCTTCAGGTTCTTTCCTTCTTTGGCACCAGAAAGATCCTTGAATAAAACCTTTTCCTTCTTACTTCTAGGGGAACAGGTTCTATAACTTTCTGACCCAGCATGGGATCCAAAATAGGAGGGAATAGGATGGTTTGATTGGCTGGATGAAGAGGAACCCTTTGAAAAAGAGGAAGGGAGTCCCACTGCCAGTTGTAACCTTTTTGAATGATCCTTAGAAACCAAGCGTCTGAAGTTATCTGGTGAAACAGAAAAGTGAAGGCCTAGACATGGGAAAGTCCTTAGATTGTCCTTCATTTTAGGAGGAACCTCCTTTCTTCTTTGAACCTCCCGACCACTGCTTTTTAAAATTTTGTTTGCCTATGCCTTGCTGGAAACTGTTTCCTAAAAAAGGAACCTGAACTGAAAGAAAAGTATTATATTTTGGCAATGAATGTTGAAAAGTCTGGGTAACCCTCTAAATTAAATTTTCCTCTTTCCACCAACCTTTTAATGGCTTTAGCAGAGGAAGGACCAAATACTACCTCTTTATCCAGGGAAGCATTCAAGATCTCGGATTTGATGTTCCTTAGTAAATTGTGAGAAAGCAGCTGGACAAATCTTATTACTGACCCATGGGCAGCTGCTCTAGAAAAAGCATCAGCAGTGTAATGAGCACATTTTAGAGACTGTCTCAAATGTAGCTTGACACAAAGTCAAGCCTATGGGACAGCACACTCTCCAGTAATATCCAGTAATATAAACAAGGTCACAAATGCAGGGATACTTTTTCCGACCACAATCCAGACTTTATTGACCACACTCTTGCAATCCAAAACATGTTAAAACGCAGTCTAAGTAATTTCATCCTTAAACTGTTTTGAGACTTCATCAGAGATAACCAATATCACAACGTCCTCTTAAACACATCAACCCAACTTCTTCCATTCACTTAATTAGCAGTCAAATTGATCACATTCCACACTATAACAAATCATTAAAAATGTACATATGTGAGTGCAATTAATTCATTAAAGTGTCATGCTGGTTATCTTAAAATATGCTTATAAACTTTTTGGCCAACAAGACTTGAAAATAAAATTTAAAAAATGTTGAGTTAGACTTGAGTCAATACTTGTTTCAGTTCATGGTTTGTACAGTTTCGAGAATGTCTGGTTATCTAATACACAGCAAATACTAACAAATTCAGAGGTGTTTACTCTCTGTGTGAGCCTGACAATGACCTATTCTTAAGGATAAAGAGGAAGAAGTACACACTTACTTCCCATCTTATCAAAGCTTTTCCCAGTTTGACAAAAGAAATAAAGTTAAGTGCAGTACATAGCTTGGCAGAAGCTGATTTTGGCAGAAAATTAATGAGTATCTAACCTGGGGTTAAAAAAAGGAATTTGTGGGACTGGAGCATGTACTATAATTCATGAGACTTGATGGGAGCAGCTATCTCTCTGCCAGGCAAATGTTGGCTGCAAAGAAAACATATTCTAAAGCTGGCAACACAGAAGAAACAGCTTCAATTTGACCAAAACATACCTGGAATTCTGATATTTTTTATTCCCACTGAAACAAGTCATTCTAGCAATAATATCAGAAAAATAAAACTCTTTAGGAGGAGAATCTGAAGATTAAATTTCCTCAGATTTTCTGTATTGTGGACTGTGAATTTTTAGAATCAGTCTAAGTTTAAATCCTGCACCTCAGACTAGGAATTAGAATCTGAGTGAGAGAAAAATATTTTCCTTTTTACATGAGAGGAACACTCAGCATATAAAGAATGAAAGGCTTTAAATAAACCTTTAGCGAACCCCAGCCAATCCGCCATATTTGCTTTAGCAGAAGATAAATGTCTAACCTTATCTTTCCTTTTTTGGGGGAGACCTCCTAGAAAAAAGCGGACTGAAGGACTGTCCCTTCCTCAAGGAATGAAGCTCTTCAGAGTGGCTTAGTGAAGGAATATTACCTGGTCCCTTCCACAGTTACAGCAAGAGTGGTTCTCCATTATCTGACAAGGGCAGCTAACCAACTGCAGAGGACATGCCTGCTTAATGGCTTCCTGAGGATCAGTACCAGACAGAGACCAAGAGAAAGTGATGAGTAGTCCAAAGAGCCTCAGATGGCCACAAGAGAATCACCCACCAGTGGCTGAGGCGAAAGGGAAACCTAAATCAAGACAAAAGCCCCCAGACATTTTTCTTCTTGCTGCTCAGGAAGGAAATGATTAATTCACTTTGAACCAGGTCCATGTTCTTGTTTGCTGCAGGAGGTGTCTGGCAAGTGGTTAGCAGACCTTAGAAGAGTCTGTGTTACCTCCTGACAGAAAAGTTAAGTTCTGAAATATTTTTTTTTTTTACAGACAACCATCAAACACATTAGCTACAATCCATGCAAAGGTTGCTCTGGACAAAAGTCTAGTTTGTAGTGCTTCCTAAGGTGTGCACAGATGCCTACGTTGTTGGTTTAGTAAACTTCTACAGCTCTCCCATTTCCAAAAATCCACAGAAGAAGCTAGAACCCTGGTAGCACAGGTAATGCCTTTCCCCAAAAGTAACTTGTTATAATGAGAATAACAAAACGCTATAGCATGGGACCGCCAAATAGAAACTGTCTGTTTAGACACTGCTTGTCCCTTTCTCTAACCTTTATAAGAAGCAAAAAGCTTATAAGCGCTCAAAGGCTTCTGCCCAGTCAGTGCAGTGCAGTATCTGAGTTGTCCGAGGCCATGCAGAGCATGTGAAACTCTTTCTTCCTTATTTTTAAGTTCGGAAAGAAAACAACAAGATGAACAGCCTTGCTTCCTGTAAAGTCGGACATTACCTTGGACCTCACGAGAGGATTTGTTCTCAAAGTAATTTACCTTTGGATACAAGAGATAAGGATCCCCCACCCAAAGATCTTGTAACTCAGATACTCTTTCTGCAGACATCAGGGCAATTAATAGTCCTCTTTTCCAAGAAAGACCTTAAAATCTGCTTAACGAGCAATTTCCAAAGAAAACAGTGCAGGTTTCTCCAACCAAAATAAAGACCCCAAGAAGGAGCCACCAGTTTTCTTGGTGGGTGGATAAATAAAACCCTTTCAGAAACTGCTTCAGTTCTGGTAGGTTACAAAGGGTGGGGTGTGTCGCTCTTCTGATCAAGATAAAACAGACAAACATTCATGGTTTCAATTCAAGCAGCTTTATTGCACACAAACACATTAGCAATGAGGCTTGTAACTTAAACTTATAAACAGACTGACTACCACACTCATACATGTTAACATTCTGGCTGGTTTTTCTCAAAATGGTACTGTTGCCTGCACGTGCTCAGTATTCATATGTACGTGCTACATCTGGAAATTCTTCTTAAAGGTACATACACACGCTCTGATCGAGGTACATACACACGCTCTGATCGAGGTACATACACACGCTCTGATCGAGGTACATACACACACTCTGATCGAGGTACATACACTCTGATTGACATCCTTCCTCTTTGAGAAATGATTCATATATGAAATCACAGTATTCAATAACATGCAATTTACAGAAATGATCTTTCGACATGCATTCATACAGAACTAATTCTTTGACATGCAGTCATACAAAATTAGACACATATAAAACAATCATGTACAGGTTGTTGTGTATTTTATACTAGGTCTGGAAACATGACCTGATAGTGTAACATAAAAGTCAGATATGGATCTAGCAACAGGGACCGTCTTCAAGGAATGTTCAACTTTGGAGACAACTGAGACATCAACAGGAACAGGAATGGATACTGCGACATGTTCTTTGGTATGAACATTGTCAGGGTTGCTCTGAAATCTAGAGTCTGTATCACAGGTACAAAGCTGCAATATCGTTTCTGATACTGGAAGAAAATATCTGTGGTTTCTCCTGTATTCTATACCCTCAGATTCCACTAAGTAGGATCTCGTCTCAGCACATATACCTCTCACTTGACCAATTCAATCAAAGCCTTTCGTCGTTTGCACCCTCACCGTCTATCCTTCTTTTAACTGGTGAAGAAATCTGCTCCTTTTATCATAGCTGGACTTCTGAGAGCAATGCTTCTTAACTCATTATAGCTGAGTGTGCCTCCAGGCATTTCTGCAGTTACCTCCTGGTGCGCCTTTAAGCGTCCGATATTGCTTGCTCATATTTGCATTAATAATTCCAAAAAACATGCCACATACAATGTATCAGAATATTTTTTCTTGAAGCATACATGATGGCAAACACAACTGTATTGATATTTGACCTCTGTCAAAAGAAACAGAACACAACCCAAAAGTCCAAAGCAGTCTCAGGAAGAAAGTAAAACGGATCCAAATAAACTTGCCCTTGATGAAAGGTAACTGGAATAACTAAAAACGCAACAAAATAAAATAAAATCTTATTGTTTAATAAACAAAGGTGAGTGCTTTTGCAGCGACAACCACTGCTTCATCACACATTTCTTACAAGTTCCAACTACACTTAAATACACAATTAAAATTCAAAGTAACCAATCATACTAATATGTCAACTAAGTATCTTAAATTGCAATTAAGAGCTGAAATGTATTTTTTAAAGAGACAGCATACCAAGGCAACATAATATACTACAGTCTAAAAAATATGGGTAATGGAGCTAACGTGCATGGGGCTATTTCAGTTTCCTGGATTTGAGGGCTGGTTTCAACGGTACACTATCATTCAGACCTAGTCCCCTATGTGCCGAAAATCTCAAGATCCATTTCACTTCCATATTTTCTGTTGAATTTACAAAGTCTCCCAATCTAATACTTATATTCTGTACTTGTAGGACTTGAAAAGAAGTATGATCTTCGCCATTAATCAATGTATGTTTGGCTAAAGCACTATAGTCCTGTCCTTTCCTTGTACAGTATACATGGTCCCTAATTCTTTCCCTAAGGTGGCAGTTGGTTTTTCCTACATAGAAGTGGAAACATACTTTACAATGGGCTGTCATCAAAAGCATCAGCATACTCTGAGAAAATAGTGTCATTACAGCTGGAACGGGACATGTGCTTACATGATGGACTTCTTTGGTAAAAAAAAGCAGTTTCATTCTCAAACTGTCTCTGAGACCTAATAATGACTGCACAGGTCTTCTGACTACATAAAAGTGCAAGCTGTAACTGTTCCCAGCTAAATAGCATGAAAGCACTATTGAGCCTTCGGTTTGAATCTCTTCACCTCCATAAGCAACACGCTTCACATAATTGGCCAAATTAAGTTGCTCACCAGCTCTCATTTTAGAAAGTGTTTCTGCTGACATTACATTACACTTTGGACCAGTGTCTACTTTGAGTTCTGTGGGTTTGCCATTGATCAGGACAGTACAAAATACTTTGTTCTTTGCCAACAAATCTACTGCATTAACCTTTTCACCAACCACTGATACACCATCTACATAGAAAGTAGGACTGCAGCTTTCTACATGATCAACTTGCTTTTTTGAGTCACCTTTTTAATAACTGAATGATTCCATTTTTTACACTTGTGGCACTGCTGACCAAATGCTAAGCGATTCTTTCTTTTAGACTCATGATTGGCTCCACAATTACGACAGTTAATAATAAGACTTGACTTTGGTTTGCTGACTCAACCTTATACTGCACTGAGCATGCTCTTTTGACTGAGCTAGTCTTAGAACTTGCTAGAAAGCTATGACTCCTCTCAGGAAACCCCGCAGGGGCTGCAGCTGCCATGTGCTTAGGCCTGTTTCTGCTTGCCATGTGCTGCATGCTGTCTGTGCTTGCTCTAGAGGCTGCTGAAACCATGCTCTTATAACTTGCAAGCATACTTGTGTGCCCTCATCTCCAGGACAATACTATGAAGACCAATCTCTAAGAGAGACCACAAGCCTTGGACCATCTTTCCCAAGAAATGTCCCCCCACACAAGCCGGGAAGCTTCAGTGGTCAGTATGGCCCGAGGTGGCAGGAATAATAAAAGGATATAACCCTGAGAACTATTGGAGAGTTCAGCCACCACTGAATATGGCTTCTGCAAATCTGAGTGAGGTGCACTGGGAAGTTCATTGGTTGAAATCTCATAGACCACTGGACTGCAATAATCCACTGTAACACTCTCATGTAAAATCTGGTGAGAGGATCTCAAGTGATGGTGGCTGTCAAGGAGCCTAGATGTACAATGCACCTGGTTGGGTGCTTTTAATGGGATACTACTGACAGCTCTTGACTCCAAAGGATGTGAATCCTTAATTATGGTAACCTGGCTATCTGCAGCTTGGTATGAAGATGGCCTCTGATGAACTCTATTGTCTGGACCAGTCGCAGTATTGAAGTATTGACTTTGTGAGCAAGGAGTCCCTGGCTTATTTAAGGAGATTCCTGGGGGGAGCAGTTATGAGCCAGTCAACCAGATATGGGAACTCACAGGATCTCTGCAGTCTGAGGTGAGTTACAACCACTGCCATACATATGGTGAACACCCAGGAAGCTGTAGTGAGACCAAAGGGCAGGGGTGCGAACTGAAACATACTGGATCCCAGCTGAAAGTGAAAGAACCTCCTGGAATGTGTCCATTTTGATGTGATGGTATATGTCCTGGAAGTTTATCGAGCACATCTAATTGTTCTTCCTCAATAATGGTAGGATGGACTGAATCATGTCCATCTGGAATTTAGTCCATTTTATGTACTGATTCAGGCAGCTGAGGTCAAGAATGGGCCTGAGGTCCCCGCTTTTCCTTTGACACCAGAAAGAACCTTGTTTAGACTCCAGATTTGTGCTGGTTTGGTGGAACCTCCTAGATGACTCATTTGTAAAGCACCTGTTTTATTTCCTGTGCTGCTGGCTTTCATTGTATGGCTGGAACATTGGGAAGCCTTCTCGAGTAGGGGGGGGGTGGGTGACAAAGGAAAGGAAAAGAATTGTATAGCCTTTGGTTATGACTCTCCACACCCATACATATTTGGTGGTGCTTCTTCAGGCCACAGGGTACAGAAGCAAGCACTCCCTGACTAGCTCCAGAGTGCAGCAGTTGAGCAATTTTTCAGGAGCACTGAAAAGGCCTGTCATAGAAGGGACCCCAAAATCCTTGACCCTGTCACAAGGGGAGACTTCTGTTATGATTACTGCCTCCCCCGCCTCAGGGAGAGGTCTATCACTAGAAACATTGTGGATGAAGTATTGTCACTTCCAGACCCACAAATTTTACCCCCCTTTTTGGTTTCTGGAGAAGGTCCACTAAGGGGTACAGAAGCGTAGTCCAATGGCAGACAAGGTCATGCCATCCTGTTTGTGTCCAAACATTATTTCTTTAACTTTAGGCCCAAAAAAGTGGACCCATCATAAGAGGCGTTAATAAAGGATTTCTTGAAGTGTTCTGCAAAGTCACAGAGACTCATCCAGGTGTGACTGCAAACTGCTATTCCATTGACTGCTGCTTTCAACATGCCATTGGCTAAGCTACAAATAAGGCTAATGGATATGTTTGACACGAACTAAAGGGTGGACAACTGTTTATCGACTGATTTCCTGTCTTCAGCACACAAAGACAGACAGAAACTTGGATAATTCCTTAGTTAAGTTCCACTGAAAGTGTGTTACATGTGCCAAGTAGTTCAGCGCCTTGAGACCAAAGATCATTGAAGTATATACTGCTTTTGAAATCTGTCCAATGCCCTAGACTGTCAGTTAGGAGGATGGACAGTAGAGCTCTCTTCAGTGAGCTCTTTCTTGGTGGCCACCAAGACAACCATAGAATCTACTGTGGGACCTTTGCTCCACAATGGTCTGTCTTTTGGAGAAACTAGAATTTTATTGTGTTTTTTGGGGACTGGTTCAACCATATCTGGTTCCTTTCACTCCTGCCTCAAAACCAGGACTACCAGTTTGTCAGCATGAGGGACCACCAAAAGAAGTAGATGGGCCAGCCCCAAAATCTTTGAGGAATACTGATTCCTCCTGGGACGGGGCATCAGTGGACCACCCCCTTTCTGCCTAAGTAACTCAGAAATCTCACCAAAGCAAACATCTTCAACGGGGAACTAGGGGAACCCTCCCCCTCATCAAAAGCAGTATCTTTTTTAATTTCTCCAAGTCTTTTGGGTTTCTAATACCATGATGGGAATGGACCCCATTCCTAAGTCAAAGTACAATTAAAGTTCATGAAATTAGTATTGTTTCACTCTTTGACCTTCAGTGAAGGTCTCCTGAGGGGAATCCAAGTGCCTCTTTTTGCATGCATGCATGCTTTCAGAGTACTATCCCAGTGAGATGCTCTGGAGAAGACTCCAAAGTAGATAGGGAGACTACAGTGTGCATTGCCTTGAGACCTCAAGGGGCTGGCAGTCTCAACATGACAGTAAGAGAAAACAGAGGACCTAAAGAACTCTGTATGGGGAAAGGAGGGATTGAAATGGGGGAAGGATGCCTGCTATCTGGACTGTGAGAGTACTCTCTCGAAGGCCTTGAATGCCAACACCAAGACAGGTCCCAAAGCAGCTCTCACAGGTTACAAGGAACCTGTGAAAGGCAAGCTCCATGAATCAATTCAACTTGGCTCCAAAGATGATGCTCCAGCTGAGCTATCAACAGCCAAAGTGCAGACTGGAAGGGATGGATCCAAAACCTTAACAGTTGACCCTGGCCTCCCAACTCCTACTCTGACCCCTCAGCTATGAGACCCATTGAGATACAAAGCATTCAGATTTGACCAGATCAGAAATATAGTCAGAGTCAAGAGATCCAGTCCTTTGGTTCTGACATGGACATTTATCAGGATCTGCTCAAATCCGCATGCCCTGAATCTGAAGGTTGAATCAGGCACAGAGTTACAATCAGTGGAGTGGAAGGGATAAGTCCCAACCCTCTGATAGAAGTCTGCACCAAGAGAACCACCAGCTGGATCTGGGTCCTCAAAAACTTCCTCATCATTCTGTTGACTTCAGCCTCAGGCAGGCTGCTTGAGTGTCACACCAATTTCAGAAAGGAAGCCATGGAAAGGGACATTGACACCCTTTAGAATGACCTTTCCTACAAGAAAGGTGACCTACGTTTGGGATGGAGCACCTGTGAACAGTGGAGTAGGAGATCAAACCCTGACAGTCTTGGGAGCTGAGGATGGATATGATAGTTTGGAACCCTCTGAAGCTGGTCCAGGTGGACCTTATCAAGCCAGAGAATGTTTCCTGGGGGATTCTTTTTCTTTCCTTTTCTTTTCCCCATTCCTTGTACTTCTCTTTTTCCTTATCCTAGGATGCCACCCCTTTGCTCTTTTCTGAAACCTTCTTTGATGAAGAGGAAGAAGATGAGGAAGACTAATGGGGAGAACTACAACTGCAGTGGCAGGGAGAAGCCCCTTAAGTACAAGTTTGGAGCCCCTATCCATCAAAGCTCTGAACCCAAATGGCAGCACAGGCTGAGCAGTCCTCCTGTAGATGAAAAGCTCATAAACAATAAACACACTTAGAATAGTAATCTGGTAATCTCTGGGAGGGTTTCATGCCCACAAGTGAGAGAAGGTGGAAGGAAGAAAGACTATTACATGGAAAACCTAGGAAAAGTAATCAAAAAGGGTAATCAAAAATGACTTATTTATGCCTAAACTTCCACTAGCACTGAGCCAAGAGATCCTTATCTGTAGCATTCGAGCAGCAAATGAGATCCGAGGTAAATCAGTGCTAGAAGGGTAATTATGGTTAAGGAGAGGAGCGTAAGCCTTGAAGCCAAAGTTCTGGAGACTGACCAAAGTCAGACCCATTTGGATCTGAACACCCATCAGCTGAGGACAGATGAAACAGACAACATCAGATCATTTATCAGAACCATCATTTCATTGATATTTTACAGACCTTGGTCTTTTCTCTTCTTGAACACAGCTCCCCAAGCAAAGTCTGATGCATCTGTGTTTACATACAGAGTAAGGTCTGGAAACATACTACTGAATTTCTCACATGTGATGTCTGACCAGGGGACTCATGAGAATAGTAGAGGCCATGAAACCTAGAATTCCAAGATATTCCCATGGAAATACAAAAATCCTTCTGGAAAATCTCAGAAATTGCTGCTAGCAGTTTTCCATTTTGTTCAGAGGAAGGATAACTATAATAAGAAATGTATTCAGAAGACATCCCTGAAAAAAAATACTGTGAGAAAAAATGTCTCCATGTTCACCTGAAATCCCAGACTGAGATAGAAATCTTTTACTCAAGCTAGAGATTCTGAACAACTTGTGAAATAGTCTGCAAAAATAAAGCACTCATCAAAATACAGAAAAAAAAGTGAATGCCCTACCACCAGCAATGATCTATTCTAGGAGACAGGCCCTTTGTAAACACTCTTAGAGCTGCTGACACACCAAACAGCACAACAAAAAAAGAAAACGTAAACCAGACATGAAAAATGTAAAAACTGTCTGAAAACTTTGTGATCTGGAATGAGAATATTTAGAAAGAAAGGTCTAAGGAGGGTCTCCAGATTCCTGCATTCTTGGATACCTAAAAGTTTCTTAAATAAAATCCTTTCCCTGTTAAATTTTGGGAAACTAGTTCTATAACCCCCTGAGGCAACAGCTAATCTAGGATAGCAGGGAAGTTTGACTAGATAGATACAGAGGAATCCATTGAAGAGGACAAAAGGTTAGTCCACTATCAACTGTAGCAACTTCAAGGATTCTCAGTGCCCAAGTGTCTGAAGTTATCTGGAGCCACAGCTCTGGGGGAAGCTTTACAGCTTGGAGAAACACACGACGGGCATGCTGTAAGTCTGATTACTTAGTCCAAGTTTTATGGAGCACATGAGGGGCATACTGTCAGTCTGATTACTTAGTTCTAGCTCTAGGGAGCACATCAGGGGCATGTTGTCTGTCTGATTACTTAGTCCTAGCTCTAGGGAGTGCACGGGGGCATACTGTCAGTCTGATTACTTAGTCCTAGCTCTAGGGAGCACATGAGGGGCATACTGTCAGTCTGATTACTTAGTCCTAGCTCTAGGGAGCACATGAGGGGCATACTGTCAGTCTGATTACTTAGTACTAGCTCTAGAGAGCACACGAGGGGCATGCTGTCAGTCTGATTACTTAGTTCTAGCTCTAGGGAGGACATGAGGGGTATACTGTCAGTCTGATTACTTAGTCCTAGCTCTAGAGAGCACACAGGGGGGCATACTGTCAATCTGATTACTTAGTCCTAGCTCTAGGGAGCACATGAGGGGCATACTGTCAGTCTGATTACTTAGTCCTAGCTCTAGGGAGCACATGAGGGGCATACTGTCAGTCTGATTACTTAGTACTAGCTCTAGAGAGCACACAAGGGGCATGCTGTCAGTCTGATTACTTAGTACTAGCTCTAGGGAGCACATGAGGGTTATACTGTCAGTCTGATTACTTAGTCCTAGCTCTAGAGAGCACACAGGGGGGCATACTGTCAATCTGATTACTTAGTTCTAGCTCTAGGGAGCACATGAGGGGCATACTGTCATTCTGATTACTTAGTTCTAGCTCTAGGGAGCACATCAGGGGCATGTTGTCTGTCTGATTACTTAGTCCTAGCTCTAGGGAGTGCACGGGGGCATACTGTCAGTCTGATTACTTAGTCCTAGCTCTAGGGAGCACATGAGGGGCATACTGTCAGTCTGATTACTTAGTACTAGCTCTAAAGAGCACACGAGGGGCATGCTGTCAGTCTGATTACTTAGTTCTAGCTCTAGGGAGCACGAGGGGCATGTTGTCAGTCTGATTACTTAGTTCTAGCTCTAGGAAACACATGAGGGGCATACTGTCAGTCTGATTACTTAGTTCTAGTTCTAGGGAGCACATGAGGGGCATACTGTCAGTCTGATTACTTAGCCCTAGCTCTAGGGAGTACATGAGGGGTATACTGTCAGTCTAATTACTTAGTCCTAGCTCTAGGGAGCACATGAGGGGCATACTGTCAGCCTGATTACTTAGTCCTAGCTCTAGGGAGCATGTGAGGGGCATACTGTCAGTCTGATTACTTAGTCCTCACTCTAGGGAGCACATTAGGGGCATGCTGTCAGCCTGATTACTTAGTTTGAGCTCTAGGGACCACGTGAGGGGCATACTGTCAGTCTGATTACTTAGTCCTAGCTTTAGGGAGCACATGAGGGGCATACTGTGAGTCTGATTACTTAGTCCTAGCTCTAGGGAGCACATGAGGGGCATACTATCACTGTGATTACTTAGTCCTAACTCTAGGGAGGACCCTCCAGTCTACTTGAAACTCCCTGCCATTGTTTACTGAAAAATGACTGGCCTTGCTGAGAATGCTTACTTTGACGCCTGACTGGCATAAAATATTCAATAATATGTTGTTATAAGGGTAGAAAAGAAGGAAAATTTCTAGAAATAATGTTCCCCTTTTGTCACACCTTTAAAAGGCCTCACCACAGAAGAGCAAAAGAACACCTGTTCATCTCAGGAAGCATTCAGGCTCTTGACTATGAGATCGTTTGGTAAATTCTGAGAAGACAGACAAGCAACTCTTGTCAGCACTTACCCCAAATCAGCTGCCCTAGGAACAGCATCAGCAATTCTTATTTTATGATAGAATAAGTCAGCAAAAAAAGGAATGTGTGGGTCTGGATCTCATATCATCAGCAGAAAAGGGAATGTATGGGTCTGGATCCCATATCATCAGCAGAAAAAGGGAATGTATGGGTCTGGATCTCATATCATCAGCAGAAAAAGGAATGTATGGGTCTGGATCTCATATCAGCAGAAAAATGAATGTATTGGTCTAGATCTCATATCATCAGCAGAAAAAGGAATGTATGGGTCTGGATCTCATATCATCAGCAGAAAAAGGAACTTATAGGTCTGGATCTCATATCAGCAGAAAAAGGAATATATGGGTCTGGATCTCATATCAGCAGAAAAAGGAATGTATGGGTCTGGATCTCATATCATCAGCAGAAAAATGAACATATGGGTCTGGATCTCATATCAGCAGAAAAAGGAATGTATGGGTCTGGATCTCATATCATCAGCAGAAAGGAATGTATGGGTCTGGATCTCATATCAGCAGAAAAAGGAACATATGGGTCTGGATCTCATATCATCAGCAGAAAAAGGAATGTATGGGTCTGGATCTCATATCCTCAGCAGAAAAGGGAATGTATGGGTCTGGATCTCATATCATCAGCAAAAAAAAGGAATGTATGGGTCTGGATCTCATATCATTTATCAGACTCACTGGGGAAAGTGGTTAGTTGTCAGGTAAAATGCTGGCTGTAAAGAAGGCCTCCTAAAAAGCTGGTAACACAGGAGGAAAGGATGTAACAAATCATAATACCTTTATTGTGACTGGAATTATTTTTTTGTCCTTTTCAAATCAGAATGCCATGAATAACACTTTGCAAGCTCAGTTGATTTATATGCTTTAGGGGAATAAAATGTCTAATTTGTTTTTGTTTTTTTTTTTCTTGAAGCCTCACCCCCCAGAAAAGATAGATATATATAGAGAGAAAGACAGACAGACAGGCATGCAGAGACAGAGAGAAGAAGAGATAGTAGCTTACAGGACAGTCCTGTCCCCTGGAAGGAAGTTCCTCAGAGAGCAGCTTAGCAAAGGAGCACCTCCCAGTCCCTACAGGAAGAGTGATTCTTCCATACCTGAAAAGGGTAGCCGAACAGGGAACATGCCCACCTCCCAGTCTTTAGTGTCTTCCTGAGGAGCATACCACAGGGACAGAGAAGAGTGACAAGTGGTCCAATGAGCAACAGATGGGCACAGTAGATTCACCCATCAGTGGCCGAGGCAAAGGGAAACTGGGAATCAAGACTGAAGCCCTCCCAATGACAGTCTTCCTGCTCAGAAAGGGGATGCATGCGTTATTAGGACTGAAGTCCATGTCCTAGCCATGCTTGTAGATCTGAAAAGAAAATGCGACAGTAAAGCATATTAATTGAAACGGTTATCTTTGTGTATTTATTGTACTCAGTACAATACAGTAATAAGACTAGCTGATTACAATAAATAGTTAAATGAACTCTGGTATGCATGCATATAAATGCAAGTGACAGCAAGAAACCAACAGAAGACGTCATATAATTTTCCAATGGCGAACCACAGTTGACGGACCGAATGGTTTCTTATTGTGACAACTGCAGCTTATTTTTTATTTTATTCAGTTAGTACATTCAGTTCCAGTGCAAATGTTTGCCTCCTTCTTCAATGCAGTATCTAGTAGCAGAGCAGTGCATCTCTGCAGGTTCCACAGGTCCTGCACATTCACACAACTGAATCTGCCAGTTGCGTTTGACCACCTTTTGAGAGAATCAACGAGGGACTTTCCACACTTTCTCGAGGGAAGACTTGATCACGTTCCACACAGAAACTGGTAATTCTTTTTTTGTTTCTCATTCTACAGCATGGACGCCATTAGACAGAAAAGTATTAAATGTAAAACTACCTTCCAGGTAGACAGTAATGACAGTCTAGCACATGTATGGTCAGGATTTAAAGAGTGATAAAAACAAAATTGTAGCACATGCAATACTTTACTAGGTAATGTTCATGTCAATGCTTTATATAAATGCATTATATTTGACTGGTATCTTAAACAGCAACATTATTTGTATGACAGTAAACATTTATTGTGTAAGTTATATGAAAATGCTTTCTGTGTGCAATGTTATAAAAGTAATGGTAAACAACTACATGCATTATGTCCTGTCACCACATGTAAAATGTTAATTTCAGAGTTACAATATCAGTCAGTTATTTAGAAAATCTTCTGTACATCTTGCTAGACAAAAGTGGCATAAACCCACTGCACATTACAAAACAGATAAAAACAGAGATGAGGTTCATGGTGAACTGACAAAAACATTTAATAAATTTCTAAGACACAGACAGAGTGAGTTTAAAAAGTTCAGACAACATGTACAAACACTTTTTCAGAAGTGCATAAGAGCTTTAAAGTCAACGGAACAGAATACTGACAAATATAATCTGGTTAGTAAAGAGTTAAAGCAACAGCAGTTAACTGCGCTGATAGGAAATAATTTACGACATACCATTCTACCTTTTGAAAATGGTTAAGCGTACACAGCACAAACTCATTCAGTTAAAGCAAGGCATTTAAATGATGATTTTCAAACCATTTCAAATAACAAAACAGTTCTAGAGCATAGAAATCAAATGAGAGTAGTTAAACACAGTAAAGGCATGGCGTCACAAGAATGACATACATGTATTTTATTTTCATCTAAAGTGCAGCAAAAGGCAGACAACAGCAAATGTAAATCATGTAAATATATTTGTTTTAAGCATGTGTTAGTTAAGTCAATATCTCTTTTGTTTCTTACAATATTTTGTAATTGTATAATAGCATCAAAAATAGCAAAGACTCCAGCAAAAACAGTATTCAATAGCAGTATTATGCATAGTTAGGCAAATTATGAATGTTTATTAAGAGTTTTACAACTGCATTCTAATATCGGGTTGCAAGTATATTAACGAATGACTGAAGGTACAAGTAAGTGCTGAAGGAATTATGAGTTAAGCATCTGGAATGCACAGAAAAAAAAAAATAAGCAATGTGAGCTCAAATCTTTCCAGGCTGGAATGGGTAGTTACAAAGAATGATGTAGAAGATAAAATGTTACTGGTACTGAAATTTATAAGGTCAAGGAAACAAGACTGGTCACCAGGCCAAACGGCTTACATTTTTCTAAAACATTATTGTTAAGTATTCATGTTTAGCATTAAGCACAAAGAAAAAGAAGTCATGTCTTACCATAATGTTCCATCTGTATTGTTGATCCTCGTTCAGTCATTATGTATGGGTATTGGTTCCGACCTAGATACCGAGCCAGCCATCTTAAAAGCTCGTGTCAGCTACAAACTCTTGAGCTAAAACTCTTAGCCAGAATTCCCCTCTCCCTGTTACCTCAGATTGTGTTTGCAAGTCAAAAGAAGGTAGAGGCTACCTCTGGTCAAATGACCTAATAGAATAGGATGGTGAGATCCACTAGAAGCACCAGGAGGGGGAAGGAGGGAGGGTTGTAATGACTGAATGAGGATCAACAATACAAATGGAATGTTATGGAAAGACATAACTTCTTTATCTGATATTGTTAATCCTTGTTCATTCCTTACGTATGGGACAGAGTCCCCAGTAACCTCTATTCCTGAGAGGCTCTCATGGAAGGACATTCCTGAGCACCATAGAACCAAAAGATGCTCTTCCCCTGGAGGCCAAATCCAATTTGTAAGCGGACAGGTGATCCGCTGTGGTGACCCCTAACCGGGAAAAAGATGAAAGAAGAAGAAGAATATGAAGGTATGAGGAGTAGCCCAAGTTACAGCTGCACAAATATCCTGTAAAGAGGCTCTGGCATTGAAGGCAGCAGAAATTGCCACCAGCTTTGTAGAATGAGCCTTTATGGTAGTAGATAATGGAATATTACGTTGTCTATAAATGAAGGTCACTCAGTCTTTCAACCATTTAGCCAGTGTGACCTTAGAAACAGCACATTCTAATCTAGGTCCAGAATAGGCCAAAAATAACTGGTCTGATTTACGAGAATGCTTAGTCCTGTTCAAGTAGAAGTGAATTTGCTTGCGAATATCTAGGGTATGTAGGCAATACTCTCCTTTGTTTGAATGATTGGGTAAGAACACTGGCAATTCACTGGTTTGATTAATGGAAATTTCAGAGATCACTTTTGGCAGAAAGGAAGGATTAGTTCTCAATGACACTCTGTCTCTATGACAAATCAAATATGGACTCTTGATGCATAAGGCTTGAAGCTCAGAGATACGTCTGGCAGAAGTTATGGCGACCAAAAACAAGGTTTTCCATGACAAATATTTGAGGTTGCAAGAAGAAGCTGGTTAGAAAGGTGGTATTGTCAAAGCTTGTAGGACTAATGACAGGTCCCATGGCTGAGTAGGTTCTCTAAAAGGGGGTTTTAGATGATTCCCGCCTTTTATGAAAGTCTTGCATAATTTGTGTGACATCAGAGAGGAGTCTTGGACACCATCATGGAAATTAGATATTGCAGCCAAATGAACTCTAATGGTAGAGGCAGAGAGACCGGATTGAAGTAGGGTAGCTAGATACTCCAGTACTATCGACACTGGTGCTGAAAAAGGATCTATCTGTTTTATTTCAGCCAAAAAGTAAATATTTTCCACTTGCTTAGATAAGTAATTCTGGTGGAAGACTTATGAGATGCAATAAGAATGTCACGTACTAGTAAAGAAAGATCATTCTGACTGGCAATCAAGGGAATTGGAGGAGCCAAGCCGTGAGCTTCAGGCTGTCCAAGTTGGAGTGAATCAGATTCTGCAGATGGGAGATCAACCCCGGGGTTGGATGGAGAATCCATGGTTGATCTAGCAGGTGAGGCCAAAGAAAGAGGAACCAAATCTGACGAGGCCAATATAGTGCTATGAGGATCACTTTGTTCTTCAACTGGTGGGCTTTCTTCAGAAACTGGGGAATGAGGGGGAGAGGTGGAAATGCATAAAGTAGACCCGAAGGCCAATAGTGGACTAGAGCAACCTTGGGTGACTGTCCCAGAGGGTGAATCAGGGCGAAATACTTGCTGCATTTGTAGTTGTTGGGGGACACAAAGAGGTCGCAGCAAGGAAGACCCCAGTGGTTGAAAATCTCCGCCGCTATCAAGGGATTCGGGGACCACTCGTGAGGTTGTAGAATACACCTGCTGAGTCTATCTGCTATCATTTTGGAACTCCCGGGAATGTGCTTTGCTAGAAGAAAATAGTTGGTAGCCATCGCCCATTGCCATATCCTCATGGCCTCTCGACAGAGTGGGTAAGATTTGGTTCCGCCCTATTTGTTGATGTACCAGACCACCGTCATGTTGTCTGATTCTATCGCAATAGTCCCAAATGGCAGCAGGGGATGGAATGCTTGCAACGCCAGAAGCACCGCCCTCAGCTCTAGAACATTTATATGCAGATGGGTCTCCAATTCGGACCAAGTACCTTGGACTGTCTGTCACTGACATAACCCCCCCACCCCATCAGGGAGGCATCCATGGTCACTGCAGCCTTGGGCTGTTGGGGGGAGAAGGGGCGAGACCATTGTTATGGGCTGTGGGCCATCCACCAATTTAAATCCTGTTTGCACCTATGAGTTACCCGAATCTTGGCTGAAAGAGGGTACTGAAAGGGATACCATTGGGTGAGCAGTAGCCATTGTAGAAGCCTCATGTGAAACCTGGCCAGGGGGACAATGGTGATTGAGGCTGCCATGGAACCAAACAACTGTTGAACAGAGTGAGCTGTGGATTTCTCCCTTGACAGGATTTAGATCAGTTGTTGTTTATCCTTAGAATTCTGTGCTCTAGAATTGATGCTCTGCAATTCTTTGTATTCAAGATGACCCCTATGAATTCTGTGGACTGAGATGGGGTGAGATTGGATTTTTACCAGTTTATGGTTATGCCTAGCCTTTCTGCAGAGAGAAGAGAGTATGCCAGGGCTTCTTCCAATAGATGTCTGGTGGGGGAGGAGATCAGCCAGTCATCTAGGTATCGAAACACCTGGAATCCTTGTAGTCACAAGTGAGCTATGATGACTGCCATGCACTTTGTGAACACTCTGGGGGATGTAGAGATTCCGAAGGGCAGTACTCTGAACTGGTAGTGACTGGCTTCCGCACGGAAGTGAAGGAATCTTCTTGATGGCCTGTCCACTTTTATGTGGTAGTACGCATCTTGAAGATCTATCGAGCACACCCAATCATCTTTTTCCAAAAGTGGGAGGATAGACTGTATTGTGACCATCCAGAATTTTTGTATTCTTACAAACTTGATCAATACACTGAGATTCAAAATTGGTCTCCAGTCCCCGGTTTTCTTTGGCACCAAAAATAGTCTTGAGTAGAATCCGGATCCTATCTGGTCTGCGGGGACTATTTGGATGACTCTTTTTCTTAGCAGCTTTGATATCTCTAATGCTGCTTCTTCCCTTTGACTGAGTGGAATGTCAGGTAAGTTTGTTGGGGGAGCAGGACAAAGATCAAAGGGAATATGATAACCTCTGGTTATTATCCTTTGTTCCCAAGAATCAGTGGTGATGGTTAGCCAGGCAGAAGGGTACAAAGAGAAACGCAGTTGGGCCACTCTTCAGGAGTGCTGGTAGGATTGGCCAGGTAAAGAGTCCCTGGAACCCTGGTTATGTGGACCTCCTCTGCCACAAAAAGGGCATCTTCCCTGTGAGATTCCCCCTCTGCCTCTAGGGGAGAACTTGGCCTGTGTGTCATGGAAAGGACCCTGAGACTTTTTGTACCATATCTTCCCACTCTTCTGGTTTCTGGAGAAAGGCTGTTGAGGGGAAGAATAACAGACACCCATGGCAGAAAGGGTCTTACTGTCCTGTTCACATCTGACCAGTGTGCTTTTAACCTTGGGTCCAAACAATGAAGAGGCTTTGATGGGAGCATTGAGAAAGGAAGCCTTGAAGGGTTCTGCAAAATTACACAATTGCATCCAGGCATGTCGTCTCAGAACAATGCCGGAACTCACCGCTCTAGTTGCTCCTTCTGATGTGTGAGATATCAGGCACATGGAGGAGTTAGATATTGATTCAATGGGGGCCAGCTGAGAGGCCACTTTGTCATGGACCTCATCCATCAGACATGGCACCAGTCAAAGTTTCAGAGAGCTCAGAAATTAAATCTCTTTGAAGTCTGGTAAAGTGTGCCATATAGTAGAGGGACTTGATTGCAAAGGTTGCTGATGAAAAAGTATGCTTCCCTATTCTGTCCAGAGCCCGGGACTCTTTGTTGGGTGGATGGACAGTCTGGCTTTCTTCTTCCGCCAGGTCCTTCTTAGTTGCGGCCGCCACCACCAAAGCATCTACAGGAAGACCTTTGGACCAATGGGGGTCAGTAGCAGGAGGGGACAAAATTTTATCTGGCCTCCGGGGAATGGCCTCAATGGTATCAGGAGCCTTCCACGCATACTGCACGATGATCCAGACCAGTTCGTTGGCAGGTGGACTAACCCAGGAGGTAGGGGGCCAGGCGCAAAAGGCCTGCAGGAACACAGACTCTTCAGAGGTTGGGTTCGAGGGCTGCCAGTCACCTCTCTATTTAAGAATCTATAGATTATCACCAAAGGATACCTCAGAGGGTAAGCGAGGGGACCCTTCCCCATCATCAAAGTCTGTGTCTTCGGTAAGGGACTCCTCTGTGGAGTCCATGTGCTTCCTCTTGCACGAGCTTTTTTGATGAACTTCCTCAGAGGGAGAAGCTGGGGAAGACAGCGCAAAAGGGGTTTCCTGTGGGAGTATATCCTGAGGCCCTTGCACCCGGTGTCCGCCAGGAGTGACTTGTGTACATTGCGGTCCAGAGGAGGGCAGGGAGAGTGATAGCACAGGCTCGCCAGCTGATGCCAAAGCCTTCTCCATTAGCTGGAAGGCTGGTCCACCTGAAGAGGGGTGAGTGTCCAGGACAGGGGTAACACCTCTCCTAAGTGGCTAAGCCTGCTGACTCAGAGTCCCTGGATGGCTGTGAAACATCAAATTATGTACACCACAGCTAACATCCTGGGTCATAGCAAAACTCTCTTGCCATGAAGGCAACTGTGGTTCCTTAGTGAGGTCCATAAAGGGAACCATAGAGGGGGGAAGACTGTGCTATATCAAGGGGCTTCAAAGGCAATGAAGGAGGAGAATAAGTAGGGGTCTTTCGCAAACGGTGATCACCCCCCTCAAGGAAGGATAGGTCATGGGGGGGCGGGATACCTCTAGCCAAAAGCACTTGATCCACAAGACGCAACACATCATGTTCAGAGAGGCTTCTAGTGGATTTCACGGACACGGCTGAGGGGGAGTCAGGTCTATCCAAAGATGGAGCAAGCTCAGTGCCCACCTTGCAGGTCTGCACTGAAAACAATAGGACTGTAAAGGACTGAACTATATGTGTCTGCACCAAGGAAATCATCGGTGCCAAAGTCATGGTCTGCACCTACGATAAGGTCGGTGCCAAAGTGGTTGTTGGCACTAAGGCTGGAACCAAAAATATTGGTGCCGATAACTGAATTGTCAGTACTGAGAGGGTAGTCGGTGCCAAGAAAGTTGACAGAGCTGAAAGGGCAATGGGCATCGAAGAATCCATTGACGTTGTAACAGTCTGCATCAATGGGGTAGTTGTGCCAGTAAAGAAGTCTGAACTGAGGAGCCCCTCGGTACTGATATGGTAAAGGGCATGTTAGTTGGTGCCAAAATCACAGATGGCACCGATGGCCTCGGTGCCTAAGGTCTAGGCACCGAAAGTGCTGGAGCTGAAGAAAAATCCAAAGTGGAAAGCTTAGCTTTCTTGGGTCTCGGTTGGTGGGAGTCCCCAGCAGGGGACTAAGGAAGAGACTCGGCCTTTATATGTTCATCACTCTTTTTCTTATGGGATCTTGGAGGGGTTAAAATCTCCGACCCAGAAATAGCCTCTGAAAAGGGAGATTTAAGTAGCCCCTTCAATATCAATTTATTTTTTTCTCTCAATCAACATCCTGTTAGAGAAATTCTTACAAATCCCGCAGGGCAGGTCAACTGTTAAATGAGGCACACCCAAACAATAGACACACAGGGAATGTGCATCTGAAGTAGGTAATTTATGGCCACAATCTGAACATCTTTTAAATCCTGGACTACCTTTTTTATCTGCCATGTTAGAAAGAAAGAAGGAAAACCAGAAAAAATACCAGCAATGGTACAAGAATTACCCGAAGTTAAGAAGGAAAAGGGTATTTACCAGCGATGGTAAAAAAGAAATTACCTCGCGGTAAAGAGGAGGAAAGGAACTGAAAAGATTCAAGAAAGGATAGTCGCTAAATGCAAAAATGAAATCACCAAGCAGCACCCGAATAACCAGTAATCCAAAAAACGATGCAGTAGGTGAAACAATGAAGCCACAGAGGAGGAATGGATGAGAAATTTTAATAGTTTTAAAACAGCTTTCATTTCCAACAACATTCAGCACATATAAACGTTCCACATGACATTTTCATTTACATATTACTTTGTCAGATGTGGGCTCAAAGTGAAATCAAAGGACTTATAAAGCTAATCCCTGCTGACATCATTTAATTGATCAACCAATTAAAACATTAAAACCCATTTCAAATGTTCCCAAAAAGAAAAAGCATACATTAAAACCATTCATTAAAAGTCATAAAAAACATATAAATTTCAATACAGGTATTAATTATTTACATATTGTGTGCATTATACAAAATACTAAAAACTCTAAGTAAATTTAATTACTATGTTAAAAAATGACAGGTTCCCTTTTCAATTAATTTTTTCATCAGTCAAACCATTCCTTTTTTGTTGACTTCATCTGCTGGGCAAAGTGATGAATTACAATTGAAGAATGTTCATTTAGAAATATAATGAACATTTAAATTTATGAATAGACAAAGTTTAAAAGGACATTTACAAGGTATTTCATCTGTTCCTCCTCTGTGGCTTCATTGTTTCACCTACTGCATCGTTTTTTTGGATAGTCGCTAAATTCGATAAGGTAAGAGAAAACTATCTAGTAACTTTTCTGTGAGAAAAGGTTGTTTAGTATGACGAAAAATATGTACTTAGCTCAAGAGAAGTAGTTTGGCACGACCGAATGGTGACATGGCAAACAAAATCTGGGGTAACAGGGAGAGGGGAATTCTGGATAAGAGTTTTAGCTCGAGAGTTTGTAGCTGACGTGAGCTTGGAAGATGTCCGGCTCAGTTCAGAGGTCGGAACCGATATCCATACGTAAGGAATGAATGAGGATTAACAATATCAGATCAAAAATTTGCAAGTAAATACTACACCAAGTACAGTCAGTACATGGGCTATGATATGCAGTTAAAATAAATTATGCAGGTCCCTTTACTAAAAGAGAAGGTACGAATAGCTAGTAGTAACAGTAAATGTCTTTTCAAAATGGGTAAAAGTGATTCCTATTACAACTTTGACAGTATAGGCAACAGCAAAAGCTTTATAAAAATATTTTCTGTTTTTAAAAATGGCCAAAAAATACGCAAATGTGTAAGACCAAAGTGTCACAGTCTAGGTAACAGCCAAAGGACAAGCATGCATTCAATTCTCATAGCATAAAGGAAATAAACAATACTGCAATAAAATGATGTATACTACAGGGGGATGGGCATACTTTCAATTTTACACTAACTGTGTAAACAGTACTGCAAAAGGAACTCAAATAAAAGTGCAAAGTGATAATACCAAAAATACATTTTAATGTTTCAAGTAATGTAATTAGCAGGCTTCAAATTAATGCTAAGTTTGTAAACTGGACTGAGTGTACATTACAGCCATGTATATACAAATGCAAAAACAATCTGTACAAGCAAGTGTATTCTGTACAGTATATAGTAAATAGTGTATCTATGTAAATAGAGTAACAAGTCAAAGCTTGACATTTGTGACGTGTTTTTTTTTTTCAAAAAAAACAAGACTGCAATGCCTTTGCAATAAAATGCTCATGCATTGTCAATAAATTATTGTATAGGACATGACTGTATAAAGTCATATTCAGATTCATCCAGTTCTAATAGTAGTGGTTGTTATCATTGTGTTGACATTATAAAACTGTGTTAACTTGCTGTATCAGAAGAAAACTAAAGGTTTTGTTTCTCAATGTGTTTCTAGTTAATAGCAATATAACTTGACTAAAAAGTACATACTAACATAGACAGTTTGGGATTTAAAATAAAACAGAGGGAATTTATACAGTGATAGTATGTTTAAAAATGTATAACTGCATGTGCACATCTATTTGCTAGTTAGATGCATATACACATATGTTGTTATAATAGATGTAAAAATAATATAGTTAGTTAAATGCATGTATTTCTGTTTACTAGCATACATACATTCTGGTACAGCTTGAGACAAGCTGAATGTTCAGTGTCTGGAACATGCTTCAAGGGCTATAGATAAAAATGCAGCTACAAGACAATGCACACAGCATTCAACACAGACATCTGCATTTCATTTGCATCATTCTGAACATCAAAACAGAGGGAATTACAATATTTCAAAAATAAAACTTAGGAAAATGCTACACAAAATAGAACACAAGACAATTTAAGTTGTAAAAAGCATACAGCATGTATGTTTGGGAGGATAACATTTAACACAAATATAACGGCATGGTTAGGTAAACAAGGTCAGGCATACATAAACGTAGAGAAAAATCAAAGCCTGACATAAACATTTCAATAAACAGCTTTATCTCTATCAGATGCTGTGCAGTACCTCAAACATGTAACAGTTCTGACAAGGGAAGACCATGCAAAAATGTCACAGTGTGTAGGCAATAACACAAGAATAAGAATAAACTCAACAGGTGAAAGAAGGGTATGATTTCTACCAATACTCTGTTTATTTGTATAACCAACACAGCAATACAAAGAAAAGGACCATGGGTTGAAATACTTACCATTTTGGGTAACAGGCCAGTAGTTCTTACAAATCAAATGGTAAAAATACCATCCACTTTTACTATGATAGGTCAACAGTACCAAAACATTTCCAAGTTTTAAAGATACCAAATGCAGGTTTAAAAGAGCTTGGTATAAAAACTAGTAGGGCAAAATATCTCACAGATTGTACATTTTAAAGCACAAGAGAATCATACTATTTAGTAAGTCATTACAAGTATCTTTGCTAGACAAATTACAATTTAGTATTAACATATCTAAATTTGTAAAGTGAAAAAAATGCTGTGTAAATAGACAATATTGCCTTCAAATTTCAAAATGTTTGTTAAAGTGGCACCACAGTTTGCATGTGTAGTTTCAAATAACCCAGTGTTAATAGTAAAAGACAAAAACAGAAGCTGACACTGCCCATAATTGGTGGGACATATTCAAAGGATGGTCATCATCTGGGACCACATTGCTAAATTGGTTAATACAGCCTGCGTTGGTAGTCTTAGGGGTCATAATAATAAAAAGAATATTAGTACTCTGTTCTATTTAGTATATACTGTCTTTTCAAACTGTTGCTAGCATGATTATTAGCTTGAATAAAAAGCTGCAAAAATGATATGAAATATAAAGTGTTAATTTAGAAATAGTATAAGTGTGCTGGCAAGCATATATAGCTTAGTTAGATTTTGGCATCCATTTAAGACAGGATGTTATTGAGAAGCAAAGTCTGCAAAAATAAGTGCGCAGATGGCAGCTAGAAGGACATCAACAAAGTAAAGAGATGTAACATCAAGCAAGATAACAGATAGTGCTGGAACACCATGTTTCAGGAGTTTCCTTGGACCACTGAACTTGAATCAAGGACAAATCATAAATTAGAAGAACAAAGGAAAACTGTTATACAAAGAAAGAACTGTTATACATCAGACTTTGAGAAAAATATCAGACCTTTTGGTATAAATATGAGTGTGTATGAACAAGCTTAGGTATTTACCATAGAGAGCTGACAGCATCTGTGTTGCATACTTGTAGATCTGAAAAGAAAATGTGACAGTAAAGTGTATTAACTGAAATGGTTGTCTTCGTGTATTTATTGTACTCAGTACAATACAGTAATAAGACTAGTTGATTACAATAAATAGTTAAATGAACTGTGGTATGCATGCATGTAAATGCAAGTAACAACAAGAAACCAACAGAAGGCAGTATATCATTTTTCAAGAACTACCAATCAGACTCTTTTGACAGAAAAGAAACTTTTTTAAACCAAGTGTTAATTCACAAGGAATTCCCATAGAGAACCAGCACTGTTTGTCAACCGCATAAGGTGGGTGATAAGTGGACAGCAATGCCAGAAATAATTGATTTTACCCCCCTGACACCAGTCTAACATGAGAGTGACAACTACCAAACACTGTGTCCTCAGCCCCTAGCAATCAATTCTGATAGAAAAGTAACACGTGCTTCCAGAGAAAGTGATATTTAACAAGGGAATTCCCACAGGGAACCAAGACAATCTCTCTGCTGTAAAAGGAGTCGACATGCAGATAATGGAGCTTGGAAAAGTAGGTCTTACTTCCTGACAAATAAGATATGTTGCGAGGTAAAACTTCTTTAGTGGCAACCACCAAACACTCTAGCCCCAACCCCTAATAGCACATTTTGACAGAAATTTTCTGACAAGAAATGTTGAATAAGACTGGAATCCCCACAGGGACCAAGGACTGTCTGTGTATGGAAAATGGTTACTGACAAGCAGTAAGTGGATTTTAGAAGTGCAGATGAAACACTATAACATAGCAGAAACATTCTGAGGTGAACATTGTTAATGACAGCCCACAAAAAACACTATTCCAACCCCTTAACCATCCATTTTGACAGAAACCTGAAACTTTTTTTTTCACAATGAACAGTTGTTTGCGAGGCATTTCCCTTAGAGGACCATCAGTGAATAGTTAGTACATGTTGGACGAACTTTAAGTGACAACTGCTAAAAATAACATTTCAAGTTTGTAAAATACATTTCTGACCAGAAAGAATACTTACACTTTTCTTCTCAAAATAAATGACATAGAAGGTAATCCACAAAAGGGAGCTTATCTATCCCACCTCAGTGAATCACTAGTCGATGGTTGATCATCCAAAGTCTGCAGAAGAGTCCACTCTTCAGTGGCAAGAAAGTTCTGAAGTTTTGGTACCGTAGTCATTGATTTTTATCCTGCTTCTTTCATGGATGGCAGTGGTCAGGAAGCATGGAAGGTGTTTTCAATCTCTGGAAGCTGGCCAGCTGGCCCAATCCTTGACAGGATGTCCCCCATAGCTTTGACTAAGGAAAGAATTAAAATTGTTGAAGACATATGCCCAAGAATTCTGAAATATTCCCTTGGAGTGGTCACTCACTGGTGAGCCAGATCTAAGATCTAGACGTTATAAATGGACTTTCATGAGAGAAGTGTCTAACAGACATTCAAGAAATGTAAACCTGTGAGAAGCTTACTTCTCAACTCTACAGATTTTCACAGACTCTTCAGATTTTTAATTCATTTTTGGACTATTCCTCATAACATCTGTGGTTTTCTGGTAAATCACTGAAGATAAAAGTCACTAAATAATGACATACATTTGAGCTTCAGACTTCATATCC
Source organism: Protopterus annectens (assembly GCF_019279795.1). Taxonomy (NCBI): domain Eukaryota; kingdom Metazoa; phylum Chordata; order Ceratodontiformes; family Protopteridae; genus Protopterus; species Protopterus annectens. The sequence continues at coordinate 22,949,876 of NC_056749.1, forward strand.
CTCAGAAAAATGCATGCTGACACAAACACCGTTATTTTAGTTTATAGGAACAATACTTAAAAGCTGTCCTTATTTTTGGGCCTTTGTCCCACCATTATTTTAGGCTTTGTCCATATTTCCTGCACTGAGAGGTATAGGGAAGACATCTCCAGCTTTAGTTTGAAGCCTAGATTTAACAAAAAAAGATTTACTGAAGAGTAGGGATATCTGAGTGCCTCGAACTGACTCTGCTAGAATGAGGCAGTCGTCCAGATACTGATAAATGTGGTTTCCATTCAGGCAGTTACTGAAGCCAAGCATTTTGTGTATCAACTTGGAGCTGTGGGGTGTCCAAAGAGAAAAGATGTAAATTGAAAAGTGAAAACACAATCCGGATACAAAAAGTCATACGTAAGCCCTTAAGTCTTTGCAAATACGAATCTGATGGATGAAGAGGGATTTCTGATGTTGGAAGATAGGAACCCACTGCCATTTTTAGCCCTGATGGATTATTTCTAGTACCAGTGGTAGAACAGGTAGCTTACATCCTTCTAGGCTGGGAACTGCTGATTGAGGGCTCAGTGTCTGTTATTCTAAAAGTGTGTAATTCTGGTTTAAGCACTTGGGCTTTCAGGCCAGTTATTTTACATTAAGAGGGTTGGTGGTCTGCACTCTTGTGGGAGGAGAGGCTGGACTCTGCCCTTCTGAGCTGGGAATTTCTGGTTAAAGGCTTATAGTGCATGCATATCTGAACTGCTTCTTACTGAAGTTGGCGCGCCTTGTTTGCTGTGGCATAGACTGGATTCGGGCCTGCTGGATCTAGCTTTGTTTGTGTAACTTGAGCACTAATCCAGGCATTCTCTAAAGTATTCAATTGTATTTATTACTGCTTGGTAGTAACTTGATTAAAGTGTAGCTATCATTCTAAGTCTTTTGGATTAAGCACTTGGGCTTCAGACCAGTTGTTTTACATTAGGAAGGTTTGTGGCATGCACTGTGGTGGCAGGACAGGTAGCTTTCATCCTTCTAAGTTGGGAACTGCTGATTGAGAGCCCAGTGTCTGTTATTCTTAAAGTGTATTAGTTCTGGTTTAAGCACTTGGGCTTCAGGCCAGTTATTTTACATTAAGAGGGTTCGTGGTCTGCACTCTTGTGGGAGGAGAGGCTGGACTCTGCACTTCTGAGCTGGGAATTTCTGGTTAAAGGTTTATAGTGCCTGAATATTTGAACTGTATCTTACTGAAATTGGTACACCTTGTTTGCTCTAGCATAGACTAGATCCAGGCCTGCTGAATCTAGCTTTGTTTATATGCTTGTTGTTTGTTTGCTTGTTATTTACTGTTTGTCATTTTTGTATTTAAGTTACCTGTAACACATTGCACTTAAGTTACCTGGCACTTGCTCACTAAAGCAATTATATAAGTCAGCACTAAAAATTAAAAGCACTACACCCTCACTCCCTACTGGCCCTTGTTTTCAATTATTAAGGAATTCCCAATATTATTCTAGCATGTCCAAAGGTCAGTTGTCAATCTCCTCTCCGGTCCAGCTGGTGAATTTGGGAATCTTGAGGCAATGTTACAACTGCCTCATGTACACAGACAACCCTCTCCTCCTCCCAACAAATTCCAACCCATGTGAGAGATGCAACCATATAGCCAAATTGGAGGCTAAGCTCTCTCAACTCAGTACTGGCATAACCAGTCAGGAGGAGAAGGAAACCACACTCACTACAATTCCAGTCTCACATAGACCTACCACGACAGCAAACCAAACACATAATCACACAAAAAAATACTCGGAGGCTCTAAATAAAGATCTGCCTAAGCAGCAGAGACCTCCAAAGCAGACACCCAAGCAACCGCTACCCCAAAACAAAACATGTGCAACACATATCTCACAAAGCCAGTATGCTGAACAGTCACAGCCCTTAAGACTAAACAACACACCTGATACACTTGTAATAGGTGACTCTATCGTCAGGCACACTGACGTCCCGCTCACCAGGCTGAACAAGGAGAGGGTCACGATGAGCAGCCTGTCGGGCGCTAGGATCCGCCACATAACACAAGCACTCAGGTCACTCCAAGGCAAGTACAAATATGACTCAGGCATTGTCCATGCTGGTGTGAATGACCTGAGACGTACCTCCCTGGACTACATGAAAAGAGACATAAAGGAGCTCTCTGAGCATGTAGCCCAGGCCAGTATGACCCTGACCTTGAGTAGCATCTTACCCTCACCAAGAATGATGCCACAATATGAAGACAAGATGATCAATTTCAACAACTGGCTTAAGTACTGGTGTCATTCAAAGGGGCCTGTCAGCTTGGGATGATATGCTCGACAAGCCACGATGCTTCGCTAGGGAAGGCTTGCACCTGTCACCCCTGGGATTTCGGATATTGGCAAAGGCTCTTGCTACCCCCATAGTGCCTTTTTTAGGCAAGGCTCAAAAGACAAACCCACCTTCATAGGTATCACAAGGGATAAGAAACTAAGAGTAATGCTACTCAATGCCAGAAGTCTAAACCTCAAGATGCACGCACTCGAAACTCTCCTTAGCATGGAGAACATCGATATCTGTGCAGTAACAGAAACCTGGTTCAGGGCTCCCGAGAGCACCCCAGCACTACCAGATTATACCTCATACCATGCTTTTCGGCCCCAAAACTTGGATCGAACCACAAAAGGAGGGGGAGTATCGATATTCATAAAAGATACCCACACCTCCAGGTTGGTGGCAAAGCACGAAGCATCAGAGACTATCCATGTGCAACTAACAGTGGGTAAAACTGCCTTCCAGTTTATAGCCTGCTACAGACCACCCTCCCAAACCCAGAAACCCCACTCGGCCTTCCTGAGAACACTGGAAAATATGAAGGTCTCTCCAAACACCATTATATTGGGCGACTTCAACTACCCAAACATAGACTGGGAGCATTACTCTAGCTCCAACACCCTAGCCCAAAGATTCCTAGAATTTATAAACTCAAATGCTATGGAACAACTTGTTACCACTCCCACAAGAGGGGAAAACATACTGGACCTGATCATCACCAACATGGGGACTCTATGCTCCAGACCAGAAGTGTATCCCTCACTGGTAAGATCAGACCATAAACTAATCTCACCGGATATTCACATCCCGACTCCACCCCCTGCCCAGAAAACCACAGTGAAAAACTTCTCTAAAGCAAATTTCACACTCCTCAAAACAGAGGTGGAATCCTTCAAAGCCCCCAGGCCTGTGGAAAATACGACCCAGACCGCAGAATCCTTTATAAACGCATTCTATGAACACCTTCAGGAATGCATGGATCATGCAATCCCAAATAAAACCAAGACCCAATCCTCCAAAGGCAGACATCCTGTCTGGTGGACCCCAGCCATAAACAAACTATACAATAGAAGGAGGAAGCTACTAAATGATAGAGCAAAATCCCAAAAAGGGAAGGCATCACTGATCGGTATTAGCAAAAAATTACGGGCACTCATAAAATTGTCTAAGGCCAGCTTTGAGAAAAAAATTGCACAGGACACTAAGGATAATCACAAGGCTTTCTTTAGTTATGTTAGGAACCTGGGTGGTAATTCCCAGATATGCTCAGAATTAGTCCAAAATGACAAAAAATACACTGAACCCACAGACATTGCCAACATCCTAGCTGACAGGTTCAGCGCAAACTTCTCCCCCCCTCCACACCAAAAGGGCAAATATCTATCCCAGCAGAGTGCTGCCCCCCTGACATCTCAGATGCTCAGGTAAGAGCCGCCCTCTCCAAAGCGAAAAACACAGCATCAATGGGACCAGATGGTGTCCCGGGCTGTGTCCTACATGAACTCCAAGAAGAGCTAAACCCAAACATAAAACTACTGTTCAATCTCAGCCTTACTACAGGATATGTGCCCAAGCAGTGGCGTACAGCAACAGTGGTCCCTCTCCATAAAGGTGGTGCCTCAACGGATCCTGGAAACTATCGCCCCATAAGCCTGACTAGCTTGGTCTGCAAAGCTATGGAAAGGATCATCATGGACCTCATAAATGAAGATATTGGGGACCTACAGACACTGGATTCTACCCAGTTCGGCTTTGTTAAGGGCAGATCCTGCCTCTTAAACCTGGTTGATTTCTTTGAAACAGTCCCCAAAGCCATTGACGAGGGGAAGGTGGTCCACACAGCCTACCTGGACCTCGCAAAAGCCTTCGATACAATACCCCACTCGGGCATTGTAGATAAGCTCACCAGCTTAAATATAAACCCCTATGTCACTAGATGGATTGAAAACTGGCTCAAGGACAGAACCCACATGGTTAGAATTGCTGGAGCCATGTCAGACTCCAAACCAGTTACAAGTGGTGTCCCACAAGGCTCAGTCCTGGGACCTCTCTTGTTCGATATATATTTCTTGGAGGTACAGGCCAACACGGAAGGACTGTGGCTAACCAAGTTCGCAGATGACTGCAAACTGGGCACCATAATCGACTCTCCAGCCGACACAAGCATCCTCCAAAAGGGCCTCATAGAAACAGACAACTGGTGCCAGAGCCACGGCATCAAGCTAAATGCCAAAAAGTGTATAGTCATCCCCTTTGGCAAAAACAAAGTGCCCACAAATTACCACATAGGTGGTAATCCATTAAGTATAGAAGAAGTAATTAGGGACCTGGGGACCCAAGTTGATAGCAATCTTTCATTTGACAACCACGTGGCAAAAGTGGTTAGAAAAACATTTTATATAGCCCACCTAATCATGAAGGGATTCACATCTAGATCAGGGGAGGTCATCGTGCCTTTATACTCATCCCTCATCAGGCCCATAATTGAGTACAATGCCCCTTTTGGGATGTACCTTACCAGACACCTGCAGCAACTGGAAAGACCCCAAAAGTACCTCACCAAGAGGATCAAAGGGCTCAAACAGATGCCGTATGCTGCCCGGTTAAAGAAACTCCAGCTCTACTCAGTGGCATACCACCTGTTCAGAGGCGATCTGTGCCTGACATATAAAGCCATGTCCAACCCGGAATTAATGGACATGCTGCACCCCAGAAAATCCAAATCCCATCGAGCTACGCGCTCAAGAGGCTTGAACCTCAGCACTGAAATAAATAGGACATGCTGGAGGGACAGATTCATAACCCAGAGGCTCCCTTCACTCTGGAATAAAATCCCAGTTCAGGTTAGGCAGAGTCCCTCATTGACTCTATTCAAGAGGAATCTTGATGAGTGGATGGGAGATCGTAGGTTTACCCCGGGTATCACTTCTGTGTCACTGTTAGACAGAGGCACAGTATACTAACCTCGAAAAAGGGCATAGCAAAATAAATTTAAAATGGGTGGCGAAAGCCAAACACATTCTGGCTAGGCTTATAAATGCCCTAGGGCAGATAGCCTAGTATGAACCTATGAACCTATGATCCTAAAACATCTGTTATGTACTTTTAAAATGGTTTGGAAAAAGACTGATTTCTTACTACTTTGAGGGGATGGTCAATATTTGTGTGTGTGTGTGTGTGTGTGTGTGTGTGTGTGTGTGTGTGTGTGTGTGTGTGTGTGTGTGTGTGTGTGTGTGTACGTGTGTGTGCATGTGTGTTGGGGAATGGAGGTGGGGAGAAGTGCCTACAATGTTGTCCACATTTCTTTAAATGAACACATCCCTGGTAGCCATTGTCATTTTTCTTGGTACCCCCTTGCCATTTCTTTTGGTATTGTTGTTTTCCAGATTTTTGTTGTCCTGCACTCATCAAATTGTTTTAGGACCTCAGTGGAGGAGTTGCCTAAAAGGACTGTTACAGATCTAGTGACAGCAGCCTAGAAACTGCATTGGCTACATTGTAAGAACACTTTAGATACAGACGAAAGCCTGTTAGTCATGCAGGGCTTAGAAATGGAAACAGGTAAATTAGACATGATCTGACTCATGACTGAGAATCTGGCAAGAAGGAATTTGGACATATGGTCTTTACACTTTATAGCTCTGAAAGCCAGAACTGAAGAGGTATAAATGTTGCCATATTTATCAAATGCTCTTCCACCCTTGTCACTGGATATAGAGTTGGAAGAGGCTATGGGTTTAGAAGATCCCTCCCTATTCAAAGAAATGATAGCAAGGTTTGGTTGAGGGTTACGGAAGAGGACTCCGTGAGAATTAGGCACCTTATATATCCTTCAGGCCTTTTTGGTGCATGAAGTAAAGCAACAGAATTAAACACATCTACCAAAGCCCCAATGCAGTCATCTTCAGCTGTATGAGTTGTATCCTGCCCAGGACACAACTGACCAGCTTTACAAGGCACTGGCTCCTGACACTAATACACTCTGAATGCTGACTGGTTATCTCCTTGGAGGGGAATCAGGAGGCAGAGTGTAGACAACTTCAGTACTTTTTTTGTCCATGTAGAGAGAGACAGTTTACTCATCCTAAACCTTTAAAATATAACTAATAACAAATAACTTTATATCCCAACAACTAACTGAACACATATGTAGGGGCATGTAGGATGCATGTTGCTACTACAGCAATGAGGAATTTGGGCATCTTCTGTTATGGCAAGTGCAACCTACAAAAACTGTACCATGTTCATCATTCTCACTACTGCAGTAACCTATGGCTATTTGGGTTAGTTACCAAAGCCTATCCAGCCTGGGAGAAAGAAGGATAAGGGTCCAGGTGTCCCTGGAGAATGGTCCTAGGAAAGCCAGCCCTGGAGCTGGAAAAGGAATAAAGTCCACTTCTGTCCAGTATGCCGCTGTAGTAGCGTATGGTCTAGCAGCATGTGCCTTGGTTCTGCCTCAAACAAACTCACCATGGTGAGAGCAACAAAGGGCAATAGCTGAGGAAACCCATCTCAAAACAGACTCTTTTGTCATGGGGTGTCCTTTTTTAATCCTATCATTACCAATAAATTGCTGGCTTGCTTTTGTTAAAGGACTTAGTTCTGTCAGGATTGTACCTGGTTGCCTGTGCATGTCCAGAGTATGTAGAATCCTTTTTCCATGTTGCTGAGGGTCTAGATAAAATACAGGAAGATGGATGGCTTGATTCAAAGTAAACTCTGAAACAACTTTGGACAGAAAAGGAGATTTGTTCTTAATATGACCCTATCTCTATGGAAGACCAGATATTGTTCACCCAACATGACAGCTTGCACCTCAGATATTCTGCTTGCAGAGGTCAGAGAAATTAGAAATGCCATCTTCCATGTGATGAACCTTAAATCAGCCTGAAGAGCTGGTTAAAAGGGAGGCAGAGTTAACTTTTCCAGCAGAAATTTAAGATCCCAAGAAGGAGCCACCTGTTTTCTAGGTAGCCTCAGATGTAAAACCCCTTCAGAAATTTTTACCAAACGAGAGGAAAGGGGCGGCTCTATGGGCAGACATGTGAATGCCTGATCGATGGACCTTTATAGGAGAATGAAAGGCTAGAGAATACCAGCTCAGACAAATCTTTAACAACTGCTAGTACATGATTCCTGATAGGCCTTAGTACCAGCTCAGACAAATCTATAACAACTGCTAGTACATGATTCCTGACAGGCCTCAGTACCAGCTCAGACAAATCTTTAACAACTGCTAGTACATGATTCCTGACAGGCCTTAGTACCAGCTCAGACAAATCTTTAACAACTGCTAGTACATGATTCCTGATAGGCCTTAGTACCAGCTCAGACAAATCTTTAACAACTGCTAGTACATGATTCCTGATAGGCCTTAGTACCAGCTCAGACAAATCTTTAACAACTGCTAGTACATGATTCCTGATAGGCCTTAGTACCAGCTCAGACAAATCTTTAACAACTGCTAGTACATGATTCCTGATAGGCCTTAGTACCAGCTCAGACAAATCTTTAACAACTGCTAGTACATGATTCCTGATAGGCCTTAGTACCATCTCAGACAAATCTTTAACAACTGCTAGTACATGATTCCTGATAGGCCTTAGTACCAGCTCAGACAAATCTTTAACAACTGCTAGTACATGATTCCTGATAGGCCTTAGTACCAGCTCAGACAAATCTTTAACAACTGCTAGTACATGATTCCTGACAGGCCTTAGTACCAGCTCAGACAAATCTTTAACAACTGCTAGTACATGATTCCTGATAGGCCTTAGTACTAGCTCAGACAAATCTTTAACAACTGCTGGTACATGATTCCTGATAGGCCTTAGTACTAGCTCAGACAAATTTTTAACAACTGCTAGTACATGATTCCTGATAAGCCTTAGTTATTGACTGGGCACCAACCTGAAAATCTTTTACTCTTGCCAATATAAGATTTACTAGTAGCAGGCTTTCGTGTCTCTTTTAGTATCTGCTGAACATCCTCATTAAAGAGGTGCCTAAAAAGTATCAAATTTGAATCATCCAGGCAATTAGTTGAAGTTGTTTGGTAGTTAGAAATTCTGTATGCTAAACTGGAAGGAAAAATTATCTTATCGAATCTGTACAAAACCTTGTCTTTTCTTATCAAAATGGTTGTTGGAACAGCTCTAAGATAATAAACAAAAACATTTTAGCTTGTGGTACTTTATAAAGTCCATCTGCCTTTTTGAGAACTGAAGGTTGAGCTTCATGGGTATTATGGCAACATTTAACAAATCCTCCAGAGCTGGAAATATAGGAGGAAAATGTGTAGCATGTGGCATATCCACTTGCAATATATCGTATCATTTCCTGAATTCAGAGGGAACATCTATTGGTTCCCACAAAAATACATCATTCACCCTGGAATTAGTTTCAGAAAAGGAAAAATCCTCCAAGGGAGCCAGACAGGACCAATCTTCCTTAGAAACAGACTACTGAGCCTGGGAATCTCCAGGAGAAGAAGTTCTGTCTCTGTCAATGTCAGATTCCTCTGACACACTTTCCTCAGGAATTTTGTTATAAGGATTTCTGAATTCCAGGATTAACAGCATGCAATAAACTCCTGGCTAAGGTAAGGAAATCATCTTGATGAGTAGACACTATATCCTATGATGAGAAATATCTAACCTTTTGTTTTTGAGGGACCTTTCCTAGAAGAAGGCTGACTAAGGCATGATGCTTCACCCCTGGAAAGAGGTCTCTTTCCCCAGCCATCCTGGAGTATCTGTTGCCAGCTGTCCAGTTTTTGACCAGACTGTCCGGTTTTCTGACAAATTGTCCTGTTACAAATTTCATTCAAAACCGGACACGTGAAGTCTGGGTTTTGTGCCACTGTCATGGTCTCAAGTGTGTGCCCCGAGTTCCGTGCCATCTTTACTCTCTCTCTCTCTCTCCCCTCCTTATTGCCTGCAGTTCCGGTGTGCTTTTTGGCTATACAGGTATATAAACTTGACTCTGTTTACATTGAACTGCCCAATCCCAGGCAGCAAAACATTTGACTTGCCCCGCCCAGGGCCGTGGGCTCTTCTTTCGGGATTGGACTTTCTGGTGTTAATGGCTAGGCGGTATTATTAGCTTGCAGGTCTCCTGGATTTAGTCTGCTAGAGTTGTCAAGAGGCACAACTGGTGGGTGGTAAGTTAAAGCAGATCTTTCACGCGTCTAGCTGACAGTAGTTGTAATCTTGCAGGTTTTGCTTTTACCTCCTGATGCCAACGGAGCTGGCCGGAGTGGAGAAGAGCTTTTTGTAATGCATAGGTTTAACTGTAAAAACTTAATTCTTCTAACTGGGAGGAGTTTTTTGGTCACATTTACAACAGCTGCATTTTAAACTGTGTTTGAGAAAACCGGGAGTATTGCCACTGCTAGCATAGTGTTATTGCTGTGGTTTTGTTGTTTGCTGAAGTAAAAATGTGTTGGAATTTACTGCTGAGTCCAATTGCCTTTTTTGGCCCAGAACTTTTTATTATACTTGGGGTGTTCGTGCATGGATATGGGAAAGAAGAGGAGATGAGATGCACCCACATACAGATTGCCATGTGCCAGAATCTAGGTTATAATGTGACTAGAATGCCAAATTTAGTGGGGAATGAGGTACGGCGAATGCAGAGCTACAGCTGATCACTTTTACGCCTCTGATTCAGTATGGATGTTCTAGTCAACTGCAGGTTGGTCCATGTTCTAAGATTCACTTCTATCTATCAATCTCATATATCTCAACTGTCCAGTAGAATATCCAGATTTTTGCTTCTTATTTTTGGCTTGTGCCCCCCGCTGTGTAGTTTTCTGGCATGTCAGTGAGGGTTGAAGGCACTAAAAACTGTCAGATATTTGAATTTTGGGTTTCATATCCTTCCAAAAATGCATTCTAATGCAAAACCCTTTATTCTATCAACTTTCTAAGGTTTGTAAGAACAGTAATGAAAATATGTCCCTGATTTTGCACCCCCCCTCCCAATTATCTTTGGCTTTGTCTAGATTTCTTGTGCTAATATGTTGAAAAGTGTGATCTATATATTCGTCATGATGAGAAAGCCTGAAAAGTATTACTTGGTAAGTTCGGTAGTAAGTTTGTTGTAATGGACAGTTACACCTTCAGATGCATGGTAAATGGAGAATAGTGTGCAAGTTAACTGCAAGTATTCAGTTCTGTGAAAATGACAGTTACTTGTATGGAAAAGTCGACATAACAATTCCATATTTTTTGTAATAGACCCAGGACTCATTACTCTACTATAAACAAAGTGATAGCTCCTCAGCTGCAGAGTAATGAGTACTGGGTCTATTACAAAAGAATACGAACAGCTCAACTTAAATCTAAAATTAAATTGTTCAATTACAAATTTGAGGGCTCAAAAGAGTATATCTATCAATTGCATTCTGCATGCCTTGGCCATTTATAAGTATTGCCAAAGTCACACTCTATACATTCCTTTCAGCTGTCCCTAATTGTGGCTCAATTTTTGCTCCGCCCAAGTACTAAGAATATATAAAGATTGCCTGTCATTAAATGTATAATAAGGTTATGGGTTATCAAGACCCTTTATTGTGACAAATAAAAAAACACTCCTCTTTCTGATTCTTCTGCTCTGATTCTCAACGTCAGTGCTATGACTTTTAATGCTCTACAGCTGACAGATACAGTCTTGCTTATTTGTAACTTTTGCCCTGATTAAGGACATGAAAATGGAGAACTTGTAAGTATTATATCTCCAGACAAAAAAACTTACTTCACATTGAAACCAATGTCTTGCATTATTTCTTTTGGGAATAGGGTTGCCACCTTTCATTGTGGCTAAAACCAGAGTAAAGCCACACCCCTCACATCACCAGTAACCCCGCCCATCCCACCCCCTCTCCCGTACACTTTCTGCCCATTTTGTGATATCACAATGACATCACTCTGGGCGAGGAATGCCATCTTTTTCCATTCCTGCTGCCTGCTTTTGGCTGATTAAATCAGCTGATTTACAAACTCCAATAGTCTTTCCTTTTTGAAACAGAATACCAGAGTTTGTACAATGTTTTCCGGACTACCGGAAAATCAGTTTGATTTCTGGATAGTCCGAAAACAAACAGAGGGGTGGCAACCCTATTTGGGAATAAGAGACCAAAGTGTTTATGGCAACTGGGGAAAAAATCGGCTGAAAGCAGGCATACGGAACAGAAAAAGAGGGTGTTTCCATCAGCTGATGTCACACCGATGTCACAAAAATGGGTGGATCATGGATGGGAGAGGGGGTGGGGATGGGCAGAGTTATGGGTGATGCAAGGGGCATGACCTTAGTCCGGTTTTAGCCACAAAGAAAGCTGGCATCACTAAGTATCTCGCAGACCCCAAAAAATGATTCTGTTATGCCTGGATTGGATACTGGAATGCCCACAGAGCATGTAACTAACACCTGGTCCATAATGGCTGAAATGACTAAAACAGAGGAACCAAGAGCAATAGATGAGTGGTCTGCGGTATGATGGTCTGCCACAACAGACTCACCCATCAATGGCTTAGAAACTGTCAAGCTCGCAGTAGGGGACAAGGACTCTTTATTATGTAGCTTTTTCGTTTTAGGTACAGCGGGTGAACAGCAAGCAGAACTGGTGTGAGTATCCATGCCGTGACCAAAGAAGAAGCATAATTGCCACTAAACAGTGCTGGAAAGAATCTGTTGGTAGTCAAGATGTTGAGCAAGTGCTCACAAGCAGCAGGCAAACTCTTATGCTTCTCCACAGAGTCCCCTTTAAAAAGTAAAACCAAAACAAGTACAAAAAAATCCCTGTCAGAATCAATGACCCCTTTCTGAAATGCACTGACAAAAATACATGAAATTAAATTGTCACAAAGTGAACACAAGCATTTAACATAAAAAGCTCCCTGTCCTGTAAAACACTTCCCGAGCCATAAAACTTACATGAACAAATAAACATTCTGAAAGGCAGTATATTCTCACCACAGCATTAACTCCCAATACTCAAACATGCACCTTATTCTGCATAGCAACTGAATAATGATACTCTATTCTTAAGGAAGATCAAGTAAAGAGGTTTAGCAGAGAGGGCTTGGAGCTCAGAAACTCTTTTTGCTGACATAATAGCAACTGAAAAGGCTGTTTTCCAGGACAGAAACTTCAGCTCTACCTTGGCTGATGTTTGAAATGGTCCCTAACAGGAAACTTCAAATATTGCAAAAATACTGGTTTTCTTAAAGGGGAAATATTACTTTTGGTAGAAAATAAAATATATTAATACTTTCTTAAAAGGGCAATCATTTCTGTATAGAAGGGTTCCCATGGGAACGTATCTGCCAGAAATGTAGTTTGAAGCCGACTGCTGCTCGTGTGAAGTCTCAGGGCTTCCTCCTCTTAAGCAGCAAGAAAGCACATAAGTTGTCTACACTCTGACCACTGATTTCCCTCCAAGGGGGTAGCTAATCATTGGTCAGAGTGTAGGTATGGGAGGGAGCCAGAGCTTTGTGAAGCTGACTGTTTGTTGTATACTGGGCAGAATACAATCCAAGTAGCCAGAGGAGTGAGAATGATGAGCATGGCTTAATTAAAGGAGAAGTGGATATCACAGAGAAAGGAGGGAATTAAGATAGATGGGGGAGCAGTGGGTACAAGTATACATGTTAGACAAGTTTAGTGAGTAGGCAGCCATTTCCATGGGATGAATTTTAATTGTGCAAGCACAGGATTTAGGTAACAAGGCCCGTGCTCTGACACTTTCACTTAACTTGCTCAATTAGGCATTGCTTGAACTGTCTTCTGGTTGGAAAGTGGTGAAAGGTGTTTGTTTTCTGAGGGGATTTCTTCTTCAGAGTATCTAATTCAATTATTTTAGATGTAGTGGATATCTGGGCCTAAATAAAGGGACCTGTTACCTTTTCACATATAACACGTGAGGTATTCCTTTATGCCCATCAGACAAAAGAAAAAGAAATTATGTTCTTACCATAATTTTCCACCTGTGTTGTCCACTTTCATTCTTCCTTGACCTGTGAGTCTCGGATCTGACCTCAGATATGATTCAGTCGTTTTCCAAGCTCAAGATTCAAAGTTCAAGCTCCTCCTCTTCATCCCATAATGCCTCCTTCCCCCAGAATACCTCAGATCAAGTTTGTTAAATATACAGCTAAGGTATATTTAAAAGAGAAAGGTTCAGGGGCTCAACACAGGAACTACAGTTCCTAATAGAGACCAACTCTGTCAGGTCTACACAGGAAAGAGACTGGGGGAATGAGGGTGAGGAGGCTGAGGAAAAATGAAAATGGACAACACAGATGGAATGTTATGGTAAGAACACAACTTCTTCATCTGGTGTTGTCATTTTCATTCATTCCTCAACCTGTGGAACAGAGTCCCCAGCTACATAGAACCTAGGGTGGCTCTTATGGAAGGACATTCTGAAGCACTGTTGAGCCAAAAGCAGCTCTATACCTAGAAATGGTATCCAGTTTGAAATGAGAAATAAAGGTATGAGAACTTGACCAAGAGGCAGCTGCACAACTATCATCAATTGACATTCCCGAGAGATAAAGCTTGAGAAGTTGCCATAGATCTCATAGAATGAGCTTTGACATGCCCGAGCAAGGACATACCTTTTGATGAAAAATAAAGAAAGGAGATGCAATCCTGCAACTATCTGGCCAGAGTAGGTTTAGTAACTGCTGTGTCTTTCCTAACCTCTGGAAAGGATATAAACAGCTGGTCAGATTTTCTGAAGGATTTTGCCCTGTCCAGATAAAAACCTAATTGCCTATGAACATCCAGAAGATGTTTATTATCCCTTGTTCTGGAAAATGGAGAAGAACACTGGAAGATAAATGGACTGATTGATATTGTTTTATGTGGCCATGTTAGGTAAGAAGGATGCACTGGTCCATAATGATACTCTATTCTTAAGGAAGATCAAGTAAAGAGGTTTAGCAGAGAGGGCTTGGAGCTCAGAAACTCTTTTTGCTGACATAATAGCAACTGAAAAGGCTGTTTTCCAGGACAGAAACTTCAGCTCTACCTTGGCTGATGTTTGAAATGGAGGAAGAACCAAAGCTTGTAAAACCAAAGTAAGATCCTAAGGAAGAGTTGGATCCTTAATTGTGGGATGAGGTAAAAAGGTGCTCCTGAGAAAAACCTTACATAGCTTAAAAGAAACTAGAGAAGAAGAGATTTCCCCAGTGTGGAAATGCAAAATGGCTGTCAACTGAACCTTCACCATGGAACAGCTGGCTCCATTCTTGAAGAAAAAAGCCAGGAAATCTAAAATCACAGAAACAGGAGCTATAAAAGGATCTATCAGCTTCTGCTGAGCCCAAGTAGAAAACATTTCCTATTTCCTTTTATATATCTTCCTAATAGATGCTTTGTGAGCTGATATCAGAATCTATTGGACCGAGGATGAAAGCCTGGAATGTCTAGCCATCATTGGAACTGGATAAATCATATGGTCAATATTAAACCTTGAAGATTTGGCTAAGTCTGCCCCAAGGGTTGGGACAACATGTCTGGAAGTGGTTACAGGGTCCATGGCAAACAAAGTAAATGGGACCAGAGGAAGGTGAACCAAACCTGGCAAGGCCAGAAAAGAGCAATGAGGATTACTTTGCTCTTCAACTGATGAGCTTTCTTAAGGAATATCGGAATCAGGGGGGATGGCAGGAATGCATAAAGTAAACCGGGAGGCCAAGCATGGATTAGACCATCTCTTGGGGGTTGTCCCTGAGAAGGATCAAAGCAAAGAATTTGCTGAATTTGTTATTGAGGGAAGAGACAAAGAGGTTGAAGCAAGGTTGACCCCACTTGAAGAAGATCATGTTTACTGTTGACTGGTTCAGAGACTACTCATGTGGCATCAGTACAGTTCGGCTGAGCCTGTCCACTAGAATGTTGGACTCCCCCAAAATGTGCATTGCGACTAGAAAGCCATTAGTTGAGAGCGCCCATTGCCACACTCACATTGCTTCTCAACACAGTGAATAAGATCTGGTTTCCCCTTGCTTATTGATGTACTATACCATGGATGTATTGTCCATCAGGAATGGCCCCCAGAGGAAGAAAGCTGTGTAGTACTTGCAGTGCTAGAAGAACCGCTCTCATCTCCAAAATGTTAACATGCAAATTGGTCTCTTAAGACGTCCATGTTGTTTAGATCACCCATCCCAGAAAATGCCCCCCCCGCACTCCAACTGGGAGGTGTCCATGGTCAGTGTAGCATTTGGTGGAGGAAGGATAAAGGGATGACTTTGGTAGACTTCTGAGGAATGAAGCTACCAGAGAAGATAATCTTTGTATTTCCTTGACAGTTTTATATGTTGATTCAGAGAATTTTGATGTAATGACCATTGAACTGATAACGCCCACTGTAGGATTCACATATGTAAGCATACTGTAGGTAGCAGCATTACTGTGGTAGCCAGAGAACCTAATGCTCTTAGTATTAGTTTCACTGTAGGTGATGAGATTGCTAGGATTTGGGAGACACGAAGTCTCAGAATAGACACTCTATCTGGAGGTAGAAAAGTCATAGTTTTGGTCGTGTCCAAACAAGCTCCAATAAAGTCTATTAGCTGAACAGGACTGAGCTGCGATTTTTGTGTGTTGATAGTTATGCCAAGAGTAAGAGTTAGTTGTAACAGGTAATCCTTGGCTTGAATGAGTAGATGCCTGGTTGAAGCAGTTAGGAGTCAGTCATCGAGATAAGGAAACACATGGAATCCCTGCAATCTGAGATGAGCTGCAACTACTGCCATGCATTTGGTGAACACCCTGGAGGCTGGGGTGAGACCAAAGGGAAGAACTTGGAATTGGTAATGACTGGCTCCCAGCCTGAAATGAAGATACCATCTATAGCACCTCTCCATTTTGATATGGTGGTACGCATCTTTCATGTTTACTGAGCACATCCAGTCATCCATATTCAGAAGAGGTAGGATGGATTGGATCATGACCATTCTGAATTTCAAGTTTTTTCCTGATTTGCTTAGCGATGTTATATCCAGAATTGTCCTTAGATCCCCCATCTTCTTTGGTCCAAAAAAGAACCTTGAGTAGATGCCCGATCCAACTTGGTCAGGAGAGACATCCTGCTCTTTTTTGGAGCAGCTTTGTAATTTTCAGTGCTCCTGTCTCCCTCTGATATGGAGGCACACCTGGGAGGTAAGTATTTGGCTTGGGAAGATTTAAAAAGTTAATGGAGTGTCCTCTGGATAAAATCCTTTGCACCCATTGATCATTTATAATGGCTATCCAGGCTTCTAGGTGCAAGGATAAGTGCCACCCGACTGCATCCAGAGAAGGGCAGTTGGGCAACCCTTCAGGAGTGCTGAAAGGGTCTGTCCAAGGAGAAATCCAGGGACCCTTGATTCTGCAGACCCCTCTCTGCCCCTGGGGTGGCATTTACCATTATAACTGTTCCCTCTGCCTCTGGGGGAACAGTCTCCTTGAGATTCCTGAAAATGACATTTAAATTTCCTGAACCACAGTTTTTTTCCTCCATGCTGATTCCTGCAGAAGGATCTTTGTGGAGTGGAAAAATGGATTCCGATGGCAGGCAAGGTCTTCCCATCCATCTTTCTCACTGCAGGAGAGTGTGTCACAAACTGTGGGGCCAAATAGAGACAAACCATCAAAGGGTGCATTGACAGATGACATCTTGAAAGGTTCCACAGTCACACAGCCACATCTAGGCATGGTGCCTAATGGCAATGCCAGAACTGGTGGCCCTAAAGGTGCCTTAAGACATGTAGACAATCAGCCTCATGGACGAATTAGATATCGACTGGAGAGTGGCCATTCTGGAGGAAAAGGTCTTGCGTTCCTCTTCAGACATGGACTCAGGGACTGAGAGAGTTCCTTAATCAAGTTCCTCTGTAGCCTGGTAAAATGGGACAAGTAGTTCAGTGCTCATAAAGCAAACATGGACAAAGCATAAACCCTCTTGCCAAACCTGTCCAAAGCCCTAGACTCCTTGTTAGGGGAATGGACAGTGGAGCTTTCCTGAAATAACTTCTTTTTGGTGTCTGCCGCAACAACCATGGCATCTACCAGGATCCCTTTATTCCAATGTGATTTGTCTAGGGGAACACTTAATATCTTATCAGCCAGCTTGAGTATGGGTTCTACAGTGTCTGGATCCTTCCATGCCCTAATGAATACTAAATAAATAAAAAGATCTGCCATGGGTGGACACCCAGGATGTAGATGGGCCAGTGATGGTTTCCAAGAGCACTGACTCCTCTGGTTTAGGGTTTTGGTAGGATGATCTACCTTTTTGATGGGAAATCACTAGGATGTGCACAAAGGAGACATCATTGGGCAGATATCTGTGGGAACCCTTCGCCTTAGTCAAAGTCAATGTCCATAGTGATGGATTCCTGTGGGGAATCCAGCTGTCTCCTTTTACACTTCTTCTGAGGGTCCTCCTCGGGGGGATATTCGGGGGAGTTATTGGAAGAAAAACAGGGTTCCACAGTGGGAAGAGGTTGGGGGAGTTGCAGCACCGGTTGTCCTGGTTGAAGACGAGAGACCTCAATGACAGATTTCATGGAGGTGGGGATTGGATCCGAAGGTAGGAGAACAGGGAATCCCCTAGGATGGGTGAGAACCCTCTCCACCACCTCAAAGGCAGATGGACGACGAGGATCCAAGAGTCACCCCTCCGCAGAAGCCATCGGAGCAGACTTCTCCTGTGAGCTATCAAATGCAGAGGCTCATAGGGGAAGCAACAGCTCCAAAAACCTAACAATTGAAGTCAACCCCCCCCCCCCGGACCCAATGCACTGGCCCTGGAAGCTGTCATAGCCATGCCCATCAGGGAAACCATCAGATTCAAAGTGGTAACCCCTACTGGATCCGATGTCTCAGTCCTCAGGGCCTTGGATCTGACAAGTCTGAAGCAGGAAATCAGATCACAGAAGGAGCCATGGGATGAAAAGGGAAATGTCTTCACAGAAGGGGATGCAGCCAGCAGAACCCCCATCTGAATATGTGCCTTGAGAAATTGCCTCATCAATCTGTCAACCTCATGCTCATTCAAGCTACTGGTAAGACCTGATGGAGGAGGATGTAGAAGGTGGTCTGGACACTGGCTTGGTGGAGGCCTCTTTGGGAGAAGAGTTTCAAGTCAAAACACCTGGCTCCAAGAAGACAGTAGGAGCATGGGGAGCTGAGAGAGAGGAAACCAGAATTATTGGATCTGGCAAACTCAGATACAAAGGTTTTCCACCTTTTTAGGCAGCTCCAAGAATGCTTTCTGTGTTCCCTGGCCTCCTTGGGTTTTCTAATGGAGGGGGGGTTGAGCCTCTGAAGTGGAAGGTGTTGAAGCAGTGGAAGGAGGAAACAAGCCCTTCAATATCAGCTAGTTGTGACGGCCCACTAGCGCACGTGGATTAAACCCCCCACATATCTCACAGGAGTTGTCTAGGTGCACTGGGCCTAGACAGTGACCACACTCCCTATACGCATCAGACAAGGGAATCTTGTGCCCACAGGAAGTGCAATTTTTAACCCCAAAGGTTTAATGTTATCATTTATAAGCCTAGCCAATTACCCCTTGTGAGGCTCAAACCCTGCACCTTGTGTTTGTAAGGCAAACACCTTAAGCATTAGGCCACCCTCCCACCCATAGGAAAAACAATATAGGTATTAGTTAGTGCTGTTATATATCAGGATGGCCATAGGTGAGCACACCTCTGCATCCCCAACCACAGGTAGTACGCTAGAAGTGGAACAAATGATCTCCCCATGCTAAGTCTGACTTTCAGCTAGGTACAGAGCAGTCCCAGTCCCCAATCGAACAAGCCTAAACCCGGAAGACCAAATGAACACCTTGACAGTATTGTGAAGGGGCAAATGATAAGGGCCTCTCAAATGACCACTGATTTT
This sequence comes from Protopterus annectens, assembly GCF_019279795.1. Classification (NCBI taxonomy): domain Eukaryota; kingdom Metazoa; phylum Chordata; order Ceratodontiformes; family Protopteridae; genus Protopterus; species Protopterus annectens. The sequence goes on from NC_056749.1 coordinate 22,969,097, forward strand.
GACATATTTAAACATGAATTGAATTTTATCAAGCAGTTATTTTGGATAGAGGTTACCCCAACAATTTAGTTGATCAATTGGCTCTTGAAGTTATTACGGATTGTGACACAAAATTTCTTCCTATATTAGGGACACAAACAGTGTTTCAGGCTATGAAATCCTTAAATGATAATTCGTACAGTAATACCTTTGTCTATATGTTTTGTTTGGACTCCAAAGAAATAGAAAAGATCATTCACAAGTTTTGGGCAGTGCTAACATTAACAGCAGAAATAAAAAAGTTATTCCGGACTCTTAGGACATTTTAACTGTAATAGCCAGGGAGTTGTATACTTAGTTAAGTGTGCTTCCTGTACCAGTTTTTACACTGGTAAGGCAGATAGGAATGTGAGGAAGTGTATTTATGAGCACATGCAAGATGTCTCATTTGAAGGAGAGTAATGCACTTTATAGGCAGTCCATTACATGTCCAGCCAGTAAGTACATCGTTTCTGTATTGGAAGAGATACCCCGCAATAGTAGAGGGGGGTCCTGGGAAACAAGATTAGAATTTAAAGAGTTGTTATGGCAACTCAAATTGGACACTGGAAAGCCCCCTGGCTTAAATGATAACATCTCCATCTCAAGTGTTTTGAAAATCAGAGCTGCTAAATTATAGGCCTTGGGCTTAGTTATAATATTTATGAATCTTACATTGCATTTTATTTTTAGAATATCTAAAATAAAAAGTTTTTTTTTTATGTTCACTGTCAACGTTTAACACTCAAATGGATTTTTATGTGCACAGTTATAGTTACACATTTTTATGTTAAATATTTTTACACTTATATGCATATTTATATTCATACTCATAGTCCGTCCACTTTTTACAATGTTTATTTAAGGTCAGCTATTTTTTTATATTGAGTAGGGCAATATTTATTTATTTGTTACTTATTATTGAATTATCATATCTGTTTTGTTTATTGTATGGTGTATATACTTTAAAAAGCAAGGCTGGAAATGTGAATGTTAATGAAATTTACTAAGGGATGTTCACATTTGGTCAATGATATAAATAAGCAGATTCTGTTTTATTTACTGCTCTGATGAAGTCTGAGATTTTACAGGTGAAAGCGCTTAAATAAGATTGTGTTTTTTATTTTTACTAATGAAGTGAAGTAGATTTCTCTTCTATCCAGTGCAGTTTGCCTTCTGTTTTTTTGTTTACTGGTTATGGCCTTGGTTTTTAGTGCAAAACCCCAAAGATTTATCAGACTTCTCAGCCATGATAAATCAGATAGAAGAGAAGGGGAAGAAAGAAGACTGAAAGGGAAGATAGAGAGTATCCTCTATAGAAGAAAACCGTGGGAACTAACTAAAACCACCAAATTACAAAAGGAAACGAAGAAGAAAGAGTGACCAAAAGGAACGACTGATGGCTGACTTGCAGGAACTCTTGTATCGAAAATCAGCAGGAGCAACAAAATCTCAGTGCTTCTTAGGGAGCGGCAAATGAGATCCGAGGTATTCTGGGGGAAGGAAGCATTATGGGATGGAGAGGACGAGCTTCAACTTCGAATCTTGAGCTTGGAAAGCATCCGAGTTGGATCCAAAGTCACATCCGAGACCCACAGGTCAAAGAATGAATGAAAATAACAACATTAAATATGGCGTTTTCCCTTCTTGGCACTTGCCTGATGCCCAGTCTTAGTAGATGTGCCTGGTTCCTGATATTTAGCGGCGGCCCATGGAGCAACAGTTCGGCTATTGGGAACTTAGTCTGAGTCAATTATAGCCACAGTAGATTCATCGGTTCAGCTTAGGAAAAGGAGCTTGAAGGCAGGGTAGCTTCAGGATCCTCTTTAGCGGTTCTTTTTTTTCTTTTTCTTTGCCTGACCGAGGACAGCTGATGAAAGACAGTTGGTAGCCATGAAGAATGAGTGAGGGCTTCCAAGAATTGTTTCTCCAGTTATATGTTACGGTGATTGCAAATAAGGGAAAGGAAAGACAAATACTGCATGAACAGATGTGCGATTCCTCCCCAAACAAAAAAGTCAGGTAATGTTGGAATCTTTGCACGGGATTTCTTTACCACACGTGCATTTATTTATTTATTTGACGTTTGTTAACCGGGATAGTCTGACTGGGCTTGTGCCCTTTTCAGCAGAGGCCCAGGGAGAAAAGCTCCACAATATAAATTATACAAGAAAAAAAATTCACAGTACAAATTACGCAAGTAAAAATTCATAGTACATATTACGCAAGTAAAAAGATTAACAGGAGTAAAGTAAAATATAATGAAAACAATAAAAAGTATATACAAAAAGGTTAAACAATTGACAGATTGCAGTACTAGTAAGAGATCTTGGCAAATGAAGCAATTCAGATAAGTAGTACATAGTGAGGAGGTAGGTAAGAACAAAGTGGTAAAGAAATGCAGAAGAATTGGTTATCATTGTAATACACAGGAAGATGGAATAGACAGCAGAATTGTGGGATATGCGGACGTAGGAATGAAAGTGATGGAGGGAGAAGAAGAAAGGAGGAAAGAGGGGAGGGAAGATTTCAAGTGGGATGATTGCAGTGACATCTCCAGGTGCTGAATAGGCAATTTCTAAGAGATGTCTTGAATTCATGAACATGGGTAATATTTCTGAGGGCCATGAGAAGTTTATTCCATGATAGAACAGGATGGTAACTGTAGTGGTTTTGTCCAAATGATTTTTTTATTTTTGTGAATTTGTAAAAGATATTGGTCTGAGCTTCTGAGGGAGTGTGGTGGGTTATAGAGGGAGACAAGAGTGGATGTGCTAGGGCAGGAGGAGGGCTTGTTTAGGATAGTGTGGATGAAGAAAAGTTGAGTAAATAAGAGTTGGTTAGGAAACTCCAACCTGCTGAGTGACTGGACAACAAGACAGTGGTGTGATTTTGGTGGCAGGTTGGCTGCAAATATGGCTACTTTGTTGTATGTGGTTTCGAGTTTGGATAGTAGAGAGGACTGTAAGTTAGTACAGATTTGTGAGCTGTAGAAGAGGTTAGGGAGAAGGTTAAGCCTGGGTAAGTGAAATTCTGTAGTTGGGGGTAAGGAACCTTTTGTTTCTATAAAGTAGGCTGAGATTTTGGTGGGGTTTCTTAATACAGTGGCATACACGGAGGTCAAATTTCAGTTGATTGTCGATGATCACTCCAAGAAGCTTTGTTTAGGGTTCAGATGAGATAGTGGTGTTGCTTAGGGAAGAGATGGTGAAAGAAGATTTAAGATAGTAGAGAGATTTGGGTAGGAATAGGAGGAGTTTTGTCTTTTTAGGGTTTAGTATGAGTTAGTTGTTAGTAAGTCAAATTTCAGTGAGGTTAAAAGGGGTTTGAGTTACAGTGACTAGGTCAGAGGGGTTGTCAGCAATGGTGATAATAGTAGAGTCATCTCCATACTGTATGAGCGATGACTGAGGACAAGATGTGTGGAGTTGATTAGTAAAGATGTTAAAAAGAAGTGGGCCTAGAATGGAGCCTTGGTGGATGCCCATTTTAATGGTGCGAAAGGGACATAGAACAGATAGCCATTTGATGGCTTGCTGTCCGTTAGTGAGGTAGCTGGTAAACCAGGCAGCAGGTGCAGGGGAGAGGTTGTGGTAGAGGAGTTAGAAGAAAAGGAAAGTCAATTGATATTAAACTTTGGAGAGTAGGATGGAGTGGGAGACAGTCCCAAAGGCTTTGGAGAGATCTAAGAAGAGGCAGCACACTAGCTCATTGCTGTCTCTGGCTAGGGAGATGGAGTTAGCAAAGGAAATGTGAGTGGTAGTGGTGCTGTGGTGGGGGTGGGAGCCATGCTGGGTAGGGGTGATGAGGTTTTCTTGAGTTTGATGGGCAGGATTTGTTTATGCACACAGTTGATGCTCAAGAATTTTGGAGAAGGAAGAGAGTATAGCAGTTGGGCTATAATTAGATAGCTCTACAGAGTTTCCGCCTTTTTGGATAGGAATGGTGTGGAATTTCTTCCAGAGATTTGGGAAAGTAGATTCACAGACTGAGCAGTTTATGAGGATGGAGACTGGGTATACTATGGAATTAGCAGCAGCCTTTAGGAAGAGAGATGGCAATTTGCCAGCTGATGGGGAACAAGATTTAAGTTTGAGAAGATTTTTAATATAGCTTGTAGGGATGGAAGTTAGTGAGAAAGGGCAGTTCTGTAGTAGGGGTGGTGGGAGGTGAGGGATTGGTTAGGTTGGAATTTGGTATAAGTTTGCTAATGGCATTGATAAAGTAAGTATTGAAGATGGAGGCAGTTTCTTGGGGTGAATTATTAGGGCAGTGGTTTGGTGTTGAGGGGTTTCTGGGGTGGAGAATTTGGTTGACAGTATTTCAGATTTTTTGTGGATTTTTAAGTTGCGTAATTAGGAGTGTGTGGTAGAAGTCTTTTTTATTAATGTTTATGTCTTTCTGGCCAGGTTGTGAAGTTCCCTATACTTTTGGAGGTGTAAGTGTTATTTTATCTTAATCCAGAGTTTCCCTCCAGAATCTCTGTTTTGGATGAGAGACAGAATTGACTTGGTGAGCCAGGGTGAACAGCGTGATTTGACTCTGACAGTTCTGGAAGGGGCTAGGGAGTTTAGAGTGCTTAGGAAGATGGAGCTGTATTGAAGAATGGCTTCATCAAAAGAGAGGTAAGAAAGGAAGGACAAGTCAATTGCAAAGAGATAGTTGTTGATGGTCTCAGGGTTGAAGTTAGTTAGCTTACAGCATTCCTTGAATTTATGAGGCCTAGTGAGATGGGGGAAGAATCTCTGGATGTGTATTGGGGAGTGATCACTAATTGAGTCTGGTAGGGATTTGGGGTAGGAATAGAGGTTAGGATGGGAGAAAAGAATCCAGTCAAGGTTAGAACTGGTGTTTGTGGACTTGTGAAGAAAAGTGGGAGAAGAGATCAGTTGGGTGTAGCCATATAGGTTTATGCTTGTGGTAGAGGAATTAGAGGACAGGGAAGGTCAATTGTTATCGTCATCACCTAGCATGATAATGCAGAATCGGTTCTAGTAAGGGTATGTTATCTCCAGGGGTATATAGATAGCAAATATTGTTATCGTCATCACCTAGCATGATAATGCAGAATCGGTTCTAGTAAGTATGTTATCTCCAGGGGTATATAGATAGCAAATATTGTTATCGTCATCACCTAGCATGATAATGCAGAATCGGTTCTAGTAAGTATGTTATCTCCAGGGGTATATAGATAGCACATATTGTTATCGTCATCACCTAGCATGATAATGCAGAATCAGTTCTAGTAAGGGTATGTTATCTCCAGGGGAATATAGATAGCAAATATTGTTATCGTCATCACCTAGCATGATAATGCAGAATCGGTTCTAGTAAGGGTATGTTATCTCCAGGGGTATATAGATAGCAAATATTGTTATCATCATCACCTAGCATGATAATGCAGAATCGGTTCTAGTAAGGGTATCTTATCTCCAGGGGTATATAGATAGCAGATATTGTTATCGTCATCACCTAGCATGATAATGCAGAATCGGTTCTAGTAAGTATGTTATCTCCAGGGGGTATATAGATAGCAAATATTGTTATCATCATCACCTAGCATGATAATGCAGAATCAGTTCTAGTAAGGGTATGTTATCTCCAGGGGAATATAGATAGCAAATATTGCTATCGTCATCACCTAGCATGATAATGCAGAATCGGTTCTAGTAAGTATGTTATCTGCAGGGGGTATATAGATAGCAAATATTGTTATCGTCATCACCTAGCATGATAATGAAGAATCTGTCCTAGTAAGGCTATGTTATCTCCAGGGGGTATATAGATAGCAAATATTGTTAGGGTTTTGTGGTTGTTTAGTTTGCATTTAGCTATGATGAGTTCAGCTGGGTGAAAAGAGGGGGGTGGGCTGGTTAGGGGGGATAAGGTTAGGAAGTTAGAGTACATGGTGGCTATGCCTCCACCTTTTTATGTGTTCTATCAAGGTGTAAGATGTTGTAGACAGGGGAGAAATTCATTGACTGTGTTATGTAGTTTTAGGCATGTTTCAGAGAGAGAGATCATGTTAGGGAGTATTGGGTTATCCAAGAGTGAAATTCCGTTGTCTTGTTAAGAATGCTGCAGATGCTGATTGAGTAAAAGGAGAGATGTTTAAGACTAGGGGTAGGTACTTGCAGGAGTGTGTGAGTTGTGTTGGTGGGAGTAGATGAGTTATACTGTGGGCCTGGATTTTGGTGTTGGTGGGAGTAGATGAGTTATACTGTGGGCCTGGATTTGGGTGTTGGTGGGAGTAGATGAGTTATACTGTGGGCCTGGATTTGGGTGTTGGTGGGAGTAGATGAGTTATACTGTGGGCCTGGATTTGGGTGTTGGTGGGAGTAGATGAGTTATACTGTGGGCCTGGATTTGGGTGTTGGTGGGAGTAGATAAGTTATACTGTGGGCCTGGATTTGGGTGTTGGTGGGAATAGATGAGTTATACTGTGGGCCTGGATTTGGGTGTTGGTGGGAGTAGATGAGTTATACTGTGGGCCTGGATTTGGGTGTTGGTGGGAGTAGATGAGTTATACTGTGGGCCTGGATTTGGGTGAATGTTGTCTGAGAGTTGAAGAGTGTTGCAAAGGTGGAGTAGAAGTGGTATAGTGGGGTAAGGTGGGAGAAATGTCAGTTTGTTTTTATGATGTAGAGAGGTATTTGGAGGGAATCTGATTTTGGAAAGAGTGTATTCAGTACAGGGGAAGAGCGTGGGTGATGTGGGAGAGGAGTAGTGGCTGATGGTGTTTACAGTGTAGGAGAATGTAGGGGCGTTGAGATGTAGGTTAAACAGAGTGTAATAAGAGGTAAGATAAGAGAAGAAAAAGAACGGACGAGAGGAGATGGAGAAACATACTGATGGGGAAGGGGTAAGATGGGGAGCGTGGTGTATGAGTGAGTGAAGGAGAGTGAATGGGATTATTATGGGGAGGGGGGAGGGGACAAGTGAGTGTGGGTGGAAGAGATAAGTTACAGTGTGTTGGATGGTGGGGGAGGCCTGGGTAGGAGGGGTAGGATCTGATTGTCTGAGGTTAAGGAATGTGGAGATGTAGAGGGGGTGAGGTAAGAGATGGTTGGCTATAAAGGTAATTGAGTCAGGGGTGGGTGGGAATGGGGGTAAGGGAGCGGAGCAGAATGAGCCTGAGTGTGGCAAAGGCGAAAGGAATGGGCAGGCCTGGTCCACAGGAAAACCATGTTTAAGAAAAAACAGAAAAGCTGTGAGTAGGTGCAATGGCTTAAGTATTGTCGATGTTATTTATTAGAGGAACAGCAAAAAGAAGATAACAGAAACCAGGAAGAGATAAAGTAGGTTAGATGGGCAGGGGATTATAAGTCAAATATGAGAGATCAGGTTAGGTTAGTGCTGTGCGAGCTGCAGCTAGTAAACATATACTTGCAAAAGCACAGAGTAAAAAACATACATTAATCTGTGATTGAAGTTAACTGAGTTGAAGTGGCCGAGGTGAAGAGGTGTTAATGTTCTAAGCTTGATGGAGGGGGAAACTGCACCATTCTTGATTGGATTGAAAGGGTAACTGCCTAAATAAGGAAAAGAAAAGAAAGTGTGTTAGTTGTGGGAGTCCAGCAGACTATGGGAAAGTTATGGACTAAAAGGGAGGGCGAATAAATGCCGGTACAGAGGTAGAGAGGGCAAGGGTAAGAAAAGTAGCTACAGTAGTGGACAGAGAGCAGCATGGTAAGGGCAAGAAACAGCTGTGGATAAGAGGAGGTATGGACTAGAGAAGGAAAAAGTTAGCTGCTAGTAGACAGGGATGTGACTGTAGGATAAGGAGATGTCGGAAGTGCGTATAAGATGGTAAGTGGAAATGAAGAGAAAGAGAATATGCCTGAGTAAAGGGTAGGTGTTAGAATTAGGAACGACTAGGAGGGGTAAAACAGCAAGTATGGAGGAAGGAAAAGGATTAGCAGTGACTAGGAGGTAGGTAATCAGCTTGTGAGGAGATATATAATGTACAAAAGCACTTGGCCTCTGTAATCGTTTAAGCCCAACAAAAGCAGTAGGTCACAGTGTCAGCATTCTATACAGACAAAGCAGATAGTTCAAAATGGTAGTATTCAATAAAATACTAACTAAGCAGGCAGTTCTAAAACTACTACTGAAAATTCAGTGGATCCAGTAACAGCTTACCACTAAATAGATGTAACAATAACAGTGTTCCATAAAGGCAATAAAAAGAGTCATGAACAACAGTATACTGGGTTATCTACACATGCTACGCAGGAAGTTTCACTAGTAGTATACAGTATAACAAACGTTATACAGTCACTATTTTAGTACAGACACATGTGCCGAGGGTATAATCTACTGTTTAGGATGTAATTCTCAAAAGCTATTTAGTACCTGGTAGAAGAGCAACCATTTTACTGCAAAAAATAATGGCCATGTTAAATTACAGCAACACCTTTCTGGATAAAGGAAAGTAAAACAGTAAATGCCATGCCCCATGCCTATCACTAAAGGTAGTGGGCACTAAAACAAATCTGTATTAAGCAACACTCATTAGTTTAAGGTGCTCAGCCCAGGATTAAGTCAGTTGCCACCGTAAGCTAGCGAGCCACATTTATCTATGCATGAGACAATGGTTAGGGCAATATTCTTGTCCGGTATAGATCGTATAGTACATTAAAAGTAGAGTATACAGTTGATAAATATGCTACAGGAGTGTTCAATACATAGAAGAGAGCAAATAACATGGACAAATGTAATGAAAAGTAGATAACAGCTGGGGTATCAAAAACAATATTAAAGGCTGTACCTTACTACACTGATAGCTGTACCTTTTATTTTCCATTACTTCCATTCCTTCTGTAACACTTGCAGAACCAGTTATATAAAGTGTAGCATTGCAGCTGTGGCAGACCACCGGGTGTAGCGTTGTAGCTGCGGCAGACCACCGGGTAAGGATAAAGCAGTTTAGATAGAAAGTAGAGACAGAAGATGGCGTGCAACACCAAAAGTGGATTTTAAGTGCCACAAACCATGCTGGGAGCGCAATAAGGGAAAATAAAAGTAAAAAATGTGGTAGGTCCAACAAGCAGTGCTACGTCACAGCATACATCATCCTGGGAGGTTTGGACCAAAGAAAATGACCTTTAAGAAAAAACAATCAGAGAAGCTGTTTGTAGGTGCTATGGCTTAAGTATTGTTGATATTATTTATTAGAGGAACAGCAAAAAGAAGGTAACAGAAACCAGGAAGAACTGCAGTAGGTTAGATTGGGCAGCAGAGTATAAGTCAAGTAGAAGAGATCAGTTAGGTTGGTGGTGTGCGAGCTGCAGCTAGTAAACATATACTTGCAGGAGCAGAGTAAAAATATACATTAATCTGTGATTGAAGTTAGCTAGGTTGAAGTGGCTGAGATGAAGAGGCATTGACATTCTCAGCTTGATAGAGGAGGAACTGCACTGTTCTTTACTGGAGTGAAAGGGTAACTGCATTAATCTGTGATTGAAGTTAACTGGGTTGAAGTGGCTGAGATGAAGAGCCATTGACATTCTCAGCTTGATAGAGGAGGAACTGCACTTTATTGGAGTGAAAGGGTAACTGCATTAATCTGTGATTGAAGTTAACTGGGTTGAAGTGGCTGAGACGAAGAGGCATTGATGTTCTCAGCTTGATAGAGGAGGAACTGCACTTTCTTTATTGGAGTGATAGGGTAACTGCATTAATCTGTGACTGAAGTTAGCTGGGTTGAAGTGGTTGAGGTGAAGAAGCACTGATGTTTTAAGCTTGATGGAAGGGGAGGGAGACTGCACTGTTCTTTATTGGACTGAAAGGGTAACCACGTTAATCTGTGATTGAAGTTAGGTGGGTTGAAGTGGCTAAGGTGAAAAGGTGTTGATGTTCTAAGCTTCATGGAAGGGGGAACTGCACCATTCTTTATTGGATTGAAAGAGTAACCACCTTTTGTTTTTATTACTTTTGTTCTTTATGCAGCACTTATCGAACCAGTTAAATAAAGCATAGCATTGCAGCTGTGGCACATCACCAGCTATGAAGATAGCAGTTTAGATGGAAAGTATAGAGAGACATAAGTAAAAATATGACCACAAGTTTTAGTCAAAAGTAAAAGGAAGGTCCACTGAACGGTACCAATCTGCCCAGAAAACTGATGTACTAGCCAACCTCCAAAAGTGAAGTCACAGTACAGATGAGCACCTGACGGAACTCTTCAATGAGAAGAAAGTTATGAATTTTGATGCACATATGTCTCCTTTTATACCAGCACACCCTCATGCTATCTCAGATGTATGGTGCACATGGAAGGCACCCAAAAGCTTTCATGTACTCACCTGACATCTGATCCATGACAAGCTACATCCTCATATAGCTTTATGCTACTGCAATAGTGATCTAATGATGAACATCTATGCATCTCATTTGCAAGTACATATGGCAGGATGGGACTGAGCAGCAAAAGGAAGCTTGCTAGCCTATGCAGGAAGGAGGTGAGACAGACTTCATTAACAAGCACATCATGGTGGAGGCCAGCTGTGAGGCTGCAGCAGGATCTGCAGCATGCATTAGCAAGCACCTCATGGTGGAGGCCAGCTGTGAGGCTGCAGCAGGATCTGCAGTATGCATTAGCAACACCTCATGGTGGAGGCCAGCTATGAGGCTGCAACAGGATCTGCAGTATGCATTAGCAAGCACCTCATGGTGGAGGCCAGCTGTGAGGCTGCAGCAGGATCTGCAGTATGCATTAGCAAGCACCTCATGGTGGAGGCCAGCTGTGAGGCTGCAGCAGGATCTGCAGCATGCATTAGCAAGCACCTCATGGTGGAGGCCAGCTGTGAGGCTATAGCAGGATCTGCAGCATGCATTAGCAAGCACCTCATGGTGGAGGCCAGCTGTAAGGCTGCAGCAGGATCTGCAGTATGCATTAGCAAGCATCTCATGGTGGAGGTCAGTTGTGAGGCTGCAGCAGGATCTCCAGAATGCCAGGAACACATGCAGCAGTGCTGGTGCATGTTACAATGCTCATATGACCATGTGATGCAGATAAGGGCAACCTTAGTGACCACTTTACAAAATACCATGGAGATGAGGGTATTAGACACAGCAAACAGCTCCCAGCTCCCTGAACAGAATAAAGGCTATTATCAAAAAGTCCAGAGGAGCCAATGAAGGCTTAGCAGAGGGGGCTGGTGCCAAAAATAAACTGCTAACACTGCAAGTCATTAGTAATATTTTACATATGGTTAATATGGTAGCAAGTATGGTCTCATGAACCTACTGCAGCCAGCATTTATATATTTCAATATCCTGTCCGAGTTGCTCATCCCAGCATGTGTATTTTTTGCTTGACATAAGGCATTCATAAACTCCAGTCTATAAGATTTTTTTCTCTTATGAGAACTGCAAGATCACTCAGTGACCACTGTCCTACATTTTACTCTGTGTGGCCATTCACAATCATCCTCATTAGATGCGTTTCAGAACCCAAGAAGTCTAACGTATTAACTCTTCTGAACAGGACAGACTGGGGTCCTTGAGTACTAACAAAAAGACCCCATCTGTTCCCTTTCCTGTTTCCGTAACCTATGTCACCTATATAAGACAGGCTTTTCCCACTTAGACAATCACATCTCACATGAAGCAGAAACTCTTGGCTAACTACAAACACTAAAGAAAAGTTAAAAGAATATGAAAAAGGATGGAAAGACTGGAAATAGAACTGTACAACTTTAGCAAATCAGTGCAGTCAACAGAATCCAAAGACCACACACAGAATAGCTACAAATGCAGTAAAATCCAGATTCCTGAAAAATGCAAGTTGTATAGTTAGTCAACGAAAGAAAAGTCACATTAGAAGAAAATTAAAAGCACCTCTGATACACAAAACAGTACCCCCACCCATCCAACCCCCCCCGTACATAAACATCTTAATAATCCCTGTTGTATTTCAGATCTATAAAATGTAACATGACTCAAACCTACTTAGAAATAAATGCACACATTTTCCCAATATAGATACTTTCCTCTTCAAATTCCTGCAACAGGGAAGTCCCATACTCCTAAAACCTCTTTTTTAACAAGAAACATCTTTATTAAATTATCATGTAAAACATAGACCATGTTACATTTATATAAATGAAAATAAACCATAGTGACACAATCTCAGTTGCAGACGTTATACATTCCGAACAGTGCCAACACAACTGTAACTGCAAACATTATACATCACGTTTTACTTATCCAGTCATTGCTAGTCAGCCATTACATAGCTCATTCAAATCCTGTCTTCCTTTGAACCTTGTTCCTTCTCTGCATATATAGAGTCCACATTTCCCATTTTTCCTACGTAATGTGCCCCTTCTATACTCCTAAAACCTCTTAACACAACTGTGTGTGACATTTTGCCAACAAATATAATTAATCCACAGAGCTAGAAACATGTACTAATCAGAACTCTTCAAAAAGTATCATCCTCCTATTTCTCCCAAAGATTTCCATCCGATCTCCACATTATAACCACATGCAACCAAATACTGGAATATAGCCACACATATGACACCCTAAAATACCAACAATGTACCTTTCATTCGAATTTCAATAATATATCTATGTACTAACTTGCCACATATAGTCCAATATGGGCAAAAGGTGTGCTTAATGGCACATTCTTCATAGAACTGAAACCTGTCTTCTAAAATGTCAATCAAAATATTCTACTAGAAAGTCTTTCTTACTCTCAAATTTCTGTTAAATTCTACTTGGTTTAGAATTACTTCAAGTTATATCAGATATAGTAAGATAAGATGCCGATTACACCTCATGTGCCATTCCATTCCACAAGTGTTTCTACTTCGTCCTTTACTTCAGCAAGATTTTTAATGACTTTCCACAAAAATCTCTAAAACATCAACTGCATACTCTGTGCAGATGACAGCTGTAACTAAACTGAAAACACTATCTAAAAATATCTGGAACAAATTCTCCAGAGACGGCTTATTTTATGGAACTGTTTAGCAGCCACCAACCTATCCATTTCTCCAAGACCAGGTAATGACAGCATCCCCACAAAGGCTTCAATTCATTGTAAGATCCCAATGGTTAATAATCCTCTGACAGCCTCCTCTTTAGTTAAAAACAAAAGCAAGCGAGAGCATAGTTAGAATAAAACGCAGAAATACTGAAATGATCCTAATTCAACCAAAGACCCTTGAGATCTATCAGCCCCCACATATTAGGAAAGCACAAAAAGCAATAACTTAATTTCTGAGCCCTAGAACTGAATACACACTTCAGATTATATCAACTTAAAACTATTACATAACACGTCTGTTGCAAGAAACAGAAAATAAAATATTAAGATTCATTTATTTAGCAGACAACATTGAACATCACCATTTAATGCTGTCCAAACATTAACTGGTTAGTAGTTACCACAAGAGCCTTCTTGCTAGACTCACTAACTTTTAAAATGATTAATGCCAAATACTAACCACCACTCAGAAAAAAACACATGTAGCTAGAGACTCTACCTACCCCCTATATAGTCAAAATGACCCATTTTAGGCAGGCCACCATTTAACTTAACAGCGGCAAAAAGGACCCCTTTCAACAGTTTCCCTACCACTAGAATTCCATCCAGCAAAACATTGGAAGGAGAATGAAATACCCTCTCTTCTGATGTGGATAAAAAAATACAGAGAAAGGAAGAAATAATGTCTTACATGTTTTTCTTACCGCTAAGTAGTAAAAATCAAGTAACACTTTTTTAATTCCCCACTGAAACAGGAATATTTATGTAGTGAAGTTAACCTAGTACTATAATTTACTTGTAAAACACATGCATCTTACATATTAAAAACATTTCCTCTGTATCTACTTCTAGATGTCACACTTATAGAGGTCGCAACTACATTATACCAACATGTGACTATGCTCGTGAAGTGTGCATATGCATTACATCTCAACTCCATCTGTGCTTACATCATCATATGGAGACAGATTAGAAACTGGGGGTAAAATATGAATCATCCACTCTCTATGACATGGCATGTTGTTTAATTGTAGTTTCAATTAGAGTGATATCTGTGATTGTAGTTTCATTTAGAGTGATATCTGTGATTGTAGTTTCATTTAGAGTGATATCTGTGTTAGTACTTATTTTGTATTACATGTTGTAGTAGAGCATGATGTCACTACCATGGCTGCCTGGCAGATGATACAAAGGAACACAGGTAGGACCACTAGGCACATTAAGAATGTGGCACGGGTGTAATATCTGAGATTCCGTAGCTATAATAACAGGAGTGAGGGAGAAGCAGGATTTGGGGTTCAGACCCTTTAAGACAATCTGCCTTAAGTTACAGGTAACTGATGGCAGCTACAAACGCACACTTATTTAAGGCAACTTCACTGAAAATATGACAAGGGTCAGCAGAGAAATAACTGGAGTTTCCAGCGTTCCCAGTTCCAAAGACATATAGAGAGTTTTTCTAAGGAGAGAGATGAACCAAGGCCAGGACATGGGACTCCAAGATGGAGAGTTTTCATTTTATGCTGATCCCTGGCAGGAGTGGAGAGACAGAGATGTTGTCTGACCATCCACTGAGGTATTACCTAAGATACTTTTTATTTTGCTAAAGACTTTGTATTAGAGTCTTTAGGCTGAACTGACCATGTTACCATAGAATTGTTTGAGTTACTTCATTTTCAGAAACACAAGCAGTGTATCAAAGTTCTTATTTCCTTGCACCAGAGACTGATAACTGCTTGTAAATGTACAAATTAGAAATTATGCACCTGTGGGTTTCCTTGTTAAAGTACTTTAATATAGGCACATAGTAAGAAAACCAACACCTCATTGGTAGCAGGTCTGGTGAAAATGACTGTATATTAATTTGGTTCTTTTAAGTTATTACATGTGGGAGCCCTGATTGGGGCAGATTATGTCCTAATAGATCTTCTGCACAATTTTATTGTTACCGTTTACTATGGTGAGACCTGGTTACAGAAACTTGTGTAATTTGCTTTAGTCTACAATCCACTCTATAAGCTGAGGCTTAGCAGAAGTGACCTGCATCCCTGTGTGATTGTGACAGAGGCTCACTCATGAACATTTGCTACTGAACGTGAGAGAGAGAGAGAGACGGACTCTTTTGGTTAAAGTTTGACGTCAAATATAAGGTGCTTATGAGTGCAGCAGCACTGTTCTGATTAGCCAAATATATCAAAAATTATACTGCATAACAGAAATTGTTTCAAATCGCCAACTGATTTAAGTTTTATCTGTCTCTGTGTATCAGTTTCAGCTGGCAAAGACCTTCCAGTTTTGTAACAACACACTAGTTTAATGAAAGGCTTTTTTTCTTCCTGTATGTATTCACTACAGTAGGAACTGGCTTGTGATTATATATGATTTGTATTTCCTAATAAACTCTTTTATGCTCTGAAGGGCTTTTGTTCCACTAATCGTTTTATATTGGTAAAAGTACTTTTATATGGTCTGTACCCATTTTATATTTTAACATCAGTTTCATGGTTTAGAGTACCGTACCATTTTTCTTATCAACGGATACCTGGATTTAAGTATTGGTTCTGCAACAGAAAGCACATGGTTGCAGTCTGCAGTGGTGTTACTATGAAAAGATGCTAAGATCTAATGATACAGTAGCATTTCATGGAACATTAGAATTATACATTGACTGGGCACAGCTGCAGGGACCAACTTTTACTTTTAGTGTGTGTAAGCATTCAGAGTACTGTATAGGAAAGGGATGGGGGGTGTTTCTCTATTTTTTTTTCAAGTAGTGAAGTCATTGTCTTGCCCCTTCAATACACAGTGTGCCCCATCCTGCCATCTCATGTGCCTGACCTTTTAACTGCCCCAACCTTTAGCATGAAGTCTGACATCATAAGTAGCTTCAGCACTCCACACATTACAATTAATGGTGACCTACACAATTAGAGGCCTGAGACTAGTTTGTGACTTCATCTCCCTTTCTGACCCAAGTCTTTGTTAAAATATGCAAATAATTATTTTTCAGGTACAAGTCTTGTTCAGGCACATACAAGAAAGATATTAAAATTCCAAAGACGCAAAAATGATTTCCTTTTCCCTGCATCTTATTACCTGGCAGTACACTTGTTAAATGTCATCTAATTTTCCAACTCGTGTGTGAAATATTGAAATGAGTCTAAAGACCATGAAAGCTTAGGTCAGGTCTCTGTCGTAGGGACTTTTATCAGTATCAGTAAATGACATTTTCTCCCTCTTATTTACAGATATAAAATTAAAATGCCACCTTAATTCATGCTGCAAAAGGGCTCCTGAATGTAGAATGAAATCTAGGTAGCAGATAACTACATAATTGCTCTTCGGTAATAATAAAGAGCACGGCTTGCCTTTTTTCACTTCTTTTTTAACTTTCTTATCAAGAGAGTAGCACTTTTATATTTCACCACAGACATCAGCATCTTTACATAGTTAACAGAGTGTGCCTATCGACTGTGTGTTCTCTATATGCAAATATGTTTATGGGGGATGGGGAATGAATCACTGTAAAATGTCAGTCATGCAAGGAACAGGATGGGAAGGAAGACTTCCTTGCTTACTGTGAACAAACAATGCTTTCTAATTTTGACAACAGCCTTATTGTATAGTCTATTTTCCAAAATCTGATACCACACTAAATAAACATGGCACTATAATATTCAACTATTTGACTTTAAAGGGACGAGCTAATGAAAACAAAGCCAGCGCACTGAAAAAAGGGGGTAAAAATGTTTACGGCTGTGTAATGCAGCAAAGAATGATAAAAGGCGGGTATAGCAAAACTAAACAAAATGTACGGTTATAGAACAGAAAAACATGGTAAAAGAAACAGAGGTGTTAAATGAAAACTCTACACATTTCCTTGTGTCTTCTGCATTTGGTAATCACTTGAAGAAAGCATACTGTACTGTACTCCATGACAGAGTTTATTTTCAAATCTTCTTATATTCTGGGATAAACCCAAAACAGATCCGCTTAGGTCAGTGCTCTGTCAGCAAATTAAATAAACAAAATAAATAAATTTGGTTGTTAGAAAAGCCCAGAATAAGGAAAAGGAGACCAACTTCAGTACCTTTGGAGAAAAAAAAAAGCCCTGAAAGAACTCCTGAAACTAAAGGTTTGAAAGGCAGTGAGATCTGAAGGAATTTATGCTGATGGTTTATTACTGTTTTATTCATTTTTCTCTTAAAAATGATTTTAGTTCTCCTGCCTCATATGTAGCATTATGTAACCTAGTATTAGCTGTACAACATGTTACACCTGTAAACCAAATCTCTGTTCCATATAATTACAGATACTTTGTTAGATGTCTACCGTTCACTATGTTTTCCTATGTGTATTGTGCTTGTTGTTCATACAAAGTATACTTATGTCACTCTTACCATAACTGCAGATGATTGAGTAGATCAGTGCTGTAGTACTGATTCTTGGCTCTTCCGGCCATGCAGAAGTCCACAAATGGCCAGATTTCCAGAACCTATGAATCATCCCTAGTCGAGGAACATCTGAAGACTGACATCCGTACATCAGGGTATAAGAGGGGCATTCGGTGGTGCCATCTTCAGGTCTTTCTAGACAGTGAACAGCAGTATGTTCGGTGGTGCCATCTTCAGGTCTTTCTAGACAGTGATCAGGTCTTTCTAGACAGTGAACAGCAGTATGATGCTAAAGGACAGTATGGCCCTTCCAAACGCCAATGTTTTAGTCAGGAATAGAGGAAGATTTCAACCATGGGGTAGTAGCTGAAGTAGGGGATGACGGTGGATAACAACTACCTGCTGGAACCTCCCCAGGTATAGACAGAGGGGTAGGTGGTGGGAATATGTATGGCAACACTGATCTACTTGAACTGCTATAATTAAGGGAAATGGGACACAACTCTGCTGTGGGCATGCATTTTTCCACTCTTCAGCAACCTTTTTTATTTATTTTCATTTATTTATTTAACATTTGTTAACCGGGAAAATCCGACTTGGAACAAAGCCAATTTTCAACGGAGGCCTGGGGAGAAAGGCTCCAGATGCATGTCTTTGTAACGTGGGAGGAAACCAGTGCACCCAGAGGAAACCCACACGACCGCAGAGAGGACATGCAGACTCCACCCCAGCTGAGAATCGAACCAGAGAACCTCTTGCTGTGAGGCGACAATGCTACCGCTGCACCACTGCGCCATCTTATTGCAGGAATCAGAGGAGTGGAAAGATGTGGTTCAGGAAGACTCAAGGGCCTTTTTGGGACACGTGGTGAGTATTTCCCCCGGGGCAGAGAAGGAAACTCTTTGGGAAGATGCCCCTCCCATGGCAGAGAGGCCCCACATAACCAGGGTTCCAGGGATTCCTTTTCTGGACAACCCTACCAGTGATCCTGAGTGGTGGCCAGATTGCTTACCTCTGGAAGCAGTCAGGGGAAGTCCCTCTCTGCACCACTCACCCTGGCTCACAATAACATCAGATTCCTGGGTGCAGACAATAATTAGCAGAGGTTACCATATTCCCTTCAATCTTTATCCCAAACCACAAAGGTGAATTCCTGATGTTCTACCCAGTCAGAGGGATATAGCAGCACTAGAGTTTCAAAAGCTGCTTCAAAAAAGAGTCATCCAAACAGTCATACCAGACCATATAGGATCCGGATTTTACTCAAGATTCTTTTTAGTGCCAAAAAAGACAGGGGACTGGAGGCCAATCTTAGACCTCAGTGTACCGAACACATTTCTGGATGATCATGGTTCAGTCTAGCCTTCCTTTTCTGGAGAAAGATGATTGGATGTGCTTCATAGATCTTCAGGATGCATATTACCACATAAAGATGGAGAACGCTCCAGAAGATATCTCTGCTCTGGCTAGGAGCCAGTCACTATCAATTTCAAGCACTGCCCTTTGGTCTTACTACAGCCCCCAGCATGTTCACCAAATTCATTGCAGTTGTAGCAGTTCAGTTAAGGCTACAGGGATTCCATGTGTTTCCATATTTAGATGACTGGCTCTTTACAGCCCCCACCAGGCATTTGCTGCTTTCCACCTTGGACTCCATTCTACATCTTGCCGAGTTCTTATACATTTCAATAAACTGAGAAAAATCACAACTATTTCCCACACAGGACATAGAATTCATCAGAGCAAAACTAAACACAAAATCCTGCATGGCTTCCCTTCCTCATCACAGACTGATAAAGTTGAGGTTGCAGCTTCAAGTGATACTCTGGCAAGACAAAGTTCCTGCTCGTCTAGTCTTACAACTTCTTGGGTCCATGGCAATGACAATCACTTTAGTCCGCCTGGCGATGTACCACATGAGGCTGCTTTAGTAGCTCCTGCCGTCACAATGGTCACTATCTCACCCAGTGTCCCATCCAATCCTCATAATAAACTGCTGCAGACAGGATTAATCTTGGTGGATGAAGCTAGAAGAGAATTTATGGAGTCACCCTTTTGCCCCTCTCAGCCCAAGGTCGTAGTGACCACTGATGCTTTCCTGATGGGGGGGGGGGCATTTTCAGGGAAAGACAGTCCAAGGCACATGGTCATCTCAAGAAGTCAATCTGCATATCAGTGTCCTAGAACTGAGGGCAGTGATTTTAGCTTTGCAAGCATTCCAGTCTGCCCTTCCTTCAGGGACAACTGCTATCCTGTCAGACAACATGTCAGTAGTCTGGTACATCAACAAACGAGGGAACCAGGTCCTATCCTCTATGTCAGGAAGCCCTAAGAGTTTGGCAATGGGCAATTTCCTCCAACTGCTTTCTGATAGCAACGAATATTCAAGGGAATTCCAACATGACTGGGGACAAACTAAGCAGGTGTATCCTTCTTCCTCACGAGTGGTCTCTCAATCCCAATTTAGCGATGAGAATCTTTCATCAATGGGGTCAGCCTTACTGTGACCTGTTTGCTTCTCCCATAAACCACAAAAGCAGCAGCTGCTTTGCCCTAGTTCCCCCTCGCAGGGAGTCCCTGAGAGATGTA